>NC_090648.1:366828002-367128002 GCF_040937935.1 Hyperolius riggenbachi | reverse complement strand
GGCCCCTGTGCCCGCTGTTGGAGTGGCATCCTCTTTCCTGGCTCAACTGACTTCTAAATGGACACTCTTTAAAGTACCTCTGACCTGGTGTTAAATTCTTTTAAAATTGTTTTATTGCTGGTGCAGCAATAAAGTACTCTAAGCTACTGTGTACAGCACAATCATCCCCCTCCAGTGCCCCCTGTGGCCCCGTTTTAGCAATTATTATGAGCGGGGAAGAAGTGACCGTTCTTCCTCCCCACTTTGCATCCTTAACTCTGCCTCCTCCAGCTGCCGATTTACTGCACACAGCGGAAGGGAGCTGCGCTGTGTGTGGGCTTGTGATGATTGAGGTAGGGGAACAGGGTCCACAGGGGATACTGGAGGGAGGAGGATGATGCTGAGACTTAGTCACAGCTTCAATAGTAAAATATTATTAAAAGTTTAAGGGGAGGGGGAAACCAGGTCAGGGGTACTTTAAGGTGTTTGGGGGCAGGGGGCGGTGCTAATGCTGTGTGCCGGAGGGGGTGGGAAGTTAAAATTAGCGTCTTACTGGTGGTGGGTTGAGGTTAAGGTTAGTTACCACTGGGGGTGTTGAGGGTTAGGTTAAGAGTTAGGCACCACCAGGGGGGAGGTTACATGTTAGGCACCACCGGGGGGAGTTAAAGTGTTAGGCACCACCAGGGAGGATTACATGTGAGAGTAGGGAGAAGTTAGATCATAGTAAAATAACGGTACAAAATGACTGATATTTTACTGTTTGGAGTAATAGAATATCAGTAAATTTCCCGATACTACCGCTATCCTGTGCCATTTTTAACAGGCGCCTTTTCCAAATGTATGTTATACTCTGCAGCGTAGGGCCCAGTCTACAGTCCTTCTCTGAAATGCTGCTTAGTAACCCTGAATCTGTCGCAGGCAAATATTTTTCCCTTATGGCGGCTAGGATTTCCTTTATAGATGCTGGATAGTGGCTAGCTTAGTGTTAGGCATAGGTAGACTTATGAGGTAGGTTAGTGTTAGGCGTAGATAGAGGGTAGGCTTGTGGTTGGGGTAGATAGGGGGTTAGGTTAGTGTTAGGCTTAGGTATGGGTTAGTCTTGTGTTTGGCATAGGTAGGGGTAGGTTACTTTAAGGTATAGATAGGGGAGAGGTCAGTGTGAGGATAGGATAAGATATAGTGCTAGCAGAGTTAGTATCGGTACCATTAATGATATTGTACTATCGGCACTATCTCACACCCAAAACACCTTGCAGTCTTGTGCTTCCTCAAAAAATGTGTGTATCTGTAACGATCGGTGTAACACAGAGAGGATCTGATTACCGGTGATCTGCAGTATCACTGGGAATACAGATATATACCAGATTATTGATGATCTGCAGTATCACCGATAATCAGATATATAAGCTAACCTCTGGACACCTGAGTAGAGTAGGAGTGTTTGGTGCAACCGTAATACTTAGAGGACTAGGCATCAGAGCAGTAAGGAGTACTGCACAAATTCCTTCCAAAGACCTGCACTCTCCCGGGGGGAGGAGACAGGCTGAGAGTAGGAAGGACAAACCGAGAGTGACACTCAGGAGGGAGTGTCATTACCAGGATAGGGAACCGCCTCTAACAGTAAGGTCGGTTCTCGAGGTTGGACAAACCAGGTCGTAACCCCACAGACAGATACAGTACAGATTCAGAAGGCAGATGCGGGGTCTAATAACAAGCAGGGTTCGGCAACAGAGTATCAGAATAGCAAGGTACAGGATCAGAGTTCAGAAGAGTGGTCAGACAAGCAAGAAGGTCATAACAGATAATCACAATCAAACTAGTACTTTAGACTTGTGAGGATGCGCCCCCTCTTCCTGATTTGGAATGATCGCACAGCATCCGACAATTTACTCTGATTTATTTAGTTCAAATGAAACACTGCAGCTCTCCTGCCTCCCCCTCCTCACTCACTGTCAGACTCCTCACACAGCACAACAAGCTGCTTTTCCCCAATGATGACCTCTTCACCTTGCTCACAGTAACTGTGTTCATGACAGAATTGGCCCTGACTATAGGTGAAGCAGGCCATGTTTGGTTAAAAGTTTCCAGTCTTGTGCACTGCAGAGATGAAGCTTTGCTTGTGTTAGCTTAGGTGATCACAACTTGGAAGTTATCTCTGAGTAAACAATGAGCTATATATAGCTTGTGGCATGTATCCTATTCCCTGAAATGGATGGATGTGAAAGCATATACGATACGACACTACTGTAAACGTTTGCACCATCTGTGTATTGTATGTGTCATTTAATCAGAACAGCAAATAGTTGATGTCTGGCCTGCCACGCCTTTGGTGCTTTAACAAATATTGAAAAACAAGGTCAGTCTTATCAGTTTCCGTAATCATAAAAATCAGTGCCAACATAGGTGCACTTCACTGGTCTGCAAGTAGAGTGTGCTGTGATGTAATTAAATACAAGTCTGGTCTGAACAGAGTATAATAAAGTGGAAACTGAACAAGCCAGCAAAAATTCAACATTGTTCTTTAACAAAATAAATAAATGCTGCTTTTTTACCACTTCAGCGCTAACATCGTAATGCTGTTGAATAATTTTGAAATGTATTTTATCTGTTAAGTCAGTGTTACCCAGATCTGAGCTCAGCCCTCATCCCAAGAATAACAGGGTACCTCATATATAGAGAGATGCACCAATCAAGTCACTCATGCGTGGAGCTCTGCAAAACAGAGACTCTAGGTGCAACATAGAGGTTGAACTGTAGTGAAAATAACCGAATGAATAACATTTTTTTTACAGTATTCATTTTTTAAATGATATAGTCAATGTTTGCCCATTATAAAGTCTTTCCTCACCCTAATTTACATTCTGAAATTTATCACAGGAGGTAACATCTTTAGTCCTGATAGGTGATGTCTCTTCATAGTACTTTCAGTAAACGAACATTCCTCAAAGGGAGATGTTGCTTGCTTGACAGTTGAAACAGCTGTTATTTACCACAGTTCTGAGGTTCAGAGACGTCAAACTGTCAGGACCATCAGGGGCAAACCCAGGATTTTCAAGGGGTGGATTCCTGGAAGGTCTCCCTCAGCCATGCACAATACAGTATAATTACATGGTAGAACTGGACATTATGCTGGGTACACATAATACAATTGCCCGTCCGACTGACAGGATCTGACAACTCTTTCCTAAATGTCCGATCTGCTCCCGATCCACAGCGAGATCGATCAGGAGCAGTTTGGATACAGATAGTAATGACAGCCGATATTGGTGATGAAAGGGAAAGTGAAGCACTCACACAGCAGGGCACAGGAATGGGTTCCTACCTGACACTGTTAAGTTCCCCAGAGCTGCTCGATGCTCTGTACACACACTGCTGCTCCATGCTCTGTACACATGCTGCTGCTCCATGCTCTGTACACACGCTGCTGCTCCATGCTCTGCACACATGCTGCTGCTCCATGCTCTGTACACACACTGCTGCTCCATGCTGTATACACATGCTGCCACTCCATGCTCTGTGCACACACTGCTGCTCCATGCTGTATACACATGCTGCCACTCCATGCTCTGTACACACACTGCTGCTCCATGCTGTATACACATGCTGCCACTCCATGCTCTGTGCACACACTGCTGCTTCATGCTCTGTACACACTCTGTTGCTCCATGCTCTGTACACACACTGCTGCTCCATGCTGTATACACATGCTGCCACTCCATGCTCTGTGCACACACTGCTGCTCCATGCTCTGTACACATGCTACTGCTCCATGCTCTATGCACATGCTGCTGCTCCATGCTCTGTACACATGCTGTTGCTCCATGCTCTGTACACACGCTGCTGCTCCATGCTCTATGCACATGCTGCCACTCCATGCTCTGTGCACAAACTGCTGCTCCATGCTCTATACACATGCTGCTGCTCCATGCTCTGTACACATGCTGCTGCTCCATGCTCTGTACACATGCTGTTGCTCCATGCTCTGTACACACGCTGCTTCTCCATGCTCTATACACATGCTGCTGCTCAATACTCTGTACACACGCTACTGCTCCATTGTAGGAAAGGGGTTATCACTACTGATTTAGATGAAGTTCAATTATATGCAGTCCCCCCTACTTACAAATGCACACACTGCTGCTCCATGCTCTATACACATGCTGCTGCTCCATGCTCTGTACACATGCTGTTGCTCCATGCTCTGTACACACGCTGCTGCTCGATGCTCTGTACACATGCTGTTGCTCCATGCTCTGTACACACGCTGCTGCTCCATGCTCTATGCACATGCTGCCACTCCATGCTCTGTGCACACACTGCTGCTCCATGCTCTATACACATGCTGCTGCTCCATGCTCTTTACACATGCTGCTGCTCCATGCTCTGTACACATGCTATTGCTCCATGCTCGGTACACACGCTGCTTCTCCATGCTCTATACACATGCTGCCACTCCATGCTCTGTGCACACACTGCTGCTCCATGCTCTATACACATGCTGCTGCTCCATGCTCTGTACACATGCTGCTGCTCCATGCTCTGTACACATGCTGCTGCTCCATGCTCTGTACACATGCTGCTGCTCCATGCTCTGTACACATGCTGCTGCTCCATGCTCTGTACACATGCTGCTGCTCAATACTCTGTACACACGCTGCTGCTCCATTGTAGGAAAGGGGTTATCACTACTGATTTAGATGAAGTTCAATTATATGCAGTCCCCCCTACTTACAAATAACTCGAGTTACAATTGTCATACATACAAACAAAGTTGTCTCCATCTCAAGTACAAAATATACATGACTATTTTTTATTACTTATTTTTGTTGTTACATTTGTTTCCCTATAAACAATACCAGTTGCTTGGCAGCCCCGCTGGTCTATTTGGCTGCAGTAGTGTCTGGATCACACACCCGTAACAAGCATGTGTCTAATCTTGTCAGATCTGACAATAATGTCAAAAACACCTGATCTGCTGCTTGCCTGTTCAGGGTCTATGGCTAAACGTATTAGAAGCAGAGGGTCAGCAGGATGCCAGGCGACTGGTATTGCTTAAAAAGGAAACACATATGGCAGCCTCCCTCTTACTTCAGTTGTCCTTTAATGTCTGTTATGGTTACACCCATTTTTAAGACCACCGTGGATTAAATTAGGGTGCAACATGAGCATGGCTATTGTTTTCATATGATAGCTGAAACACTTTGCAAAATGTGTAGTTAACAGAACCTGAAGCAGATAAATTTCAGAGCTGCTGGAACATTGTTTGGAATGTTTTGCTTCAAGCTTTACACGTTAACCCGTTCAGCCCATAGATACTGTAACTTGCTGACTGAGCTTATTTCAATAGTATATGGAGCAGTTTTATCAAGCAAAGGTTGTGTCGAGTGTAGATAGTGATGTGTACTTTGCTTTCCAGAGCTTGGAACATTGTGGTTTTTTTGCAGTAAATGCTCATGTCACAATAGAAGACCGATGACAATGGTCATTGGATAATCCAAGACATGCTCTTATTCTTTTCTACCTATGACCCACAAATATATACAAATATATTTTCAGCAATGCCAAGCTTTTTTACTGCAGTAATTAAAATGTAATGATATAGATGTTCTAAAATAAAGTGTCTGCTATGTATGTAAGATGAGGAGAATTTTGCAGAAAGCTTTATGGATACATGCGCTGCTGGGGAAACTGATCAGAAACATGAGGTTCTAAAGAACTAGCACTGTGACTAAACATTTCGATAGCAGTTATGGTTATTTAACCTCCCTCCATAGGATTTTTGTACCAAAAGTGGTACAGTTTGTGAAAAAAGGCCCTTGTGTATGGTAAAGTCTTGTTTTGGTGTTGGATTTGGACATAACAAATTTGGAACACCCAAATATTTTGGAACACCACTAGTCTTCAGTACCATTTCAGTACTGAACAAGCAGACAGGTTCAGGGAGTTTACTACTTGCACTTCACAGTGTGTTTTATGTGATTCCAATACGTCCTCCTTCCAAAGCTGGAGCAGGGCCGGTTCTAGACTTTTTGCTGCTTGAGGCCCCCCCCCCCCCCACCTCCCTGATTTTAATGATTGCACCGCACTTGACAATTTACTCTGCTTCATTTAATGTTCTCACATGACATGCTGCAGCTCAACACAATAGCACACTGGCTGGCTGTGAGTCTGGGACATACAAACTGTTCTCCCTCAGCCAGTCGGCTGTTCTCCATTTCTCCTCAGTCAGGACAGCAGTGCCACCTCCTCCCTTCTGCTGTCAAATGACACTCTGCTTCTCTCCTGCCTCCCCCTCCTCACTCACTGTCAGACTCCTCACACAGCACAACTAGCTGCTTTTCCCAATTACGGCCTCTACACCTCGCTCGCTTTTCTCTGGATTCACCTTCTACCATGACTGCATGCTGTAAAGCACTACAGAGATAAATGTGTCAGCATCATCATATAAACAGGGGTGTTGCTATGGTTTTTGTGGCCTCAAGCGGCACATAATTTGTGGCCCTTCCCCCCTTGTTAGAGGTCCCTTCTCCCATTATAATAGGTAGCCAATATGGTAGGACATTAGACTATGACTATGGTAGGGATTAAATTGTGACCTCCTCTGAGGACAGTCACTGACAGAACTATGTACTCTGTAAAGTGCTGCAGGTGATGAGAGAGAGAGCGAGAGAGAGAGAGAGAGAGAGAGAGAGAGAGAGAGAGAGAGAGCAAGAAATGGAGGCTGGGGTGACAAAGAGGAAATCCGAAAAGGAGAAAGAGCAAGAAAGAGAAGAGAAATAGAAAAAGGAGTGAGAATGGAAACAAGAAAGGGAGGGGGGTCTGGTACATATTATGCAATTTTCACTTTAGATGTGATTGCATGAGTGATTTATGGCAGGTCGATTGGAAGGGTCAAAATTGCATCCACACTGACCTACAATTTGGACCAGGGGGCAGCAAGAGTAAGAGAGGAAACAAGAAAGAGTGTACTACTCTACTCTCTATGTAAAATAGAGAGAGGTAGTCACCCCCCTCCTATGGTTTCACCCGGGTGCTCTTTGCACTTCTCGCTCCCCCCCCCCTTCCTACACGAGTGGTCCTTCTGCCTCCGCATCCCCAACACTCACACACCTGCAGATCAGCAGCAAAACGAAAAGCAGAGAGCAGTGCAAAGTAATCGTGTGGCAAACTTCAAATGCAGGAAATGAGCAATCATGTCACTTCTGCAGCTTGCTCTGTGGTCACTGGCGGTCTCCTCACTGTTCACATTGTCTCTGATCTGAGGTCTTTGTGTAAGTGGCGGGGATGCAGGGACGGCAATACAAGTCACAGACAGGGCAGCCTGGCCCCCCTATGTATAAAATAATAATAATGATAATAATAATAATAATCTATTACCTGGAACAGGGGCGTTCCTGCCATAGGGCGCCAGGGGGCGGGTCACACTGGGTGACAGACAGGGCAGGGGGGGAAGCAACACAAGAAGTAGGGGCAATGGGGACAACAGTGGGGAGAAGGCCCAGACCCCCCACCTCCTTGACCTGGGTCCCCTCCTGGCACTTTTCCCTTCCAGATTAGCGGCAGCAGACAGGAGCAGTGGGAGAGCAATTGCTCACCTGCTTCCTGCGTTCCAGGCGATGGCGCGTAGCATCGTCACGTGACACTGGTCTCCGCCCTCTCTACCGCTCACTGTGCTTCCTGATTAGCGAAAGCACAGTGAGCAGTGGAGAAGGCGGAGACCAGTGTAACGTGACGATGATGCTGTGCGCCATCGCCTGGACCGCAGGAAGCAGGTGAGTAATTACTCTCTTGCCGCTCCTGTCTGCCAACGCTAATCTGGAGGGGGGAAGCGCCAGAAGGAGGGGACCCGGGTAAGGGAGGTGGGGGTTATAGCCCTCCTCTCCGCTGCTGTCCCCACTGCCTCTCCTTCCAATCTTACCCCATACCAGGGGCAACTATACTAGCTACACTGGGGTCAACTATACTAGCTACACTGGGGCAACTATACTACCTACACTGGGAGCAACTATACTGGGGGAAACTATAGTAGCTACCTATAGTGATGGCAACTCCATACTAGGCCAACTTTAACCCCCAGAGACCCAAATATAGAAAAAAACGTAAAAAATTTTTTTCGAACGTTCACATGTTGTTATAGGAGGCTTGTGATCCCTATATCAGTGTTTTTTTTTTAATTTTGACATTTTAGTAACTTTTGGGGAGGATGTTGTAAGATTGCAACGCTGGGCCTGTAAGGTAGCAGAATTTCAATAGTGTCACTCTCTCTCCTTGAACACATGTAAGGAATAATTAAAAGTTTATTTGTACTTTACAGCTTATAAAGACCCACCTAAGTTTATGTATATACACAATAACAATAGTATAATAAAGAAAAAAGTAATTTTTATTATCAATTTAATACAAAAAATGAGTATCATATAAAAAAAATTGGACCCAGACTGTGGGCTTGATTCACTAAACCATGAAAACACATAGCACAGCCTTTTTCACACCTTTTTTTGCGTTTTCGCACTAACGTGAATTTGTTTGTGTGTAAACGTTATTTTTTTGCGCTTAGCGCTAAAACGCAAATTTTTCCCTGTGAAGCGCCCATTGACATCTATCAGCGGTAATCAAGAAATTTCGTGTTTTTGCACAAAAGATTTCATGTTAGCGCAAATACGGGCAAAGACGGCCACGCTATGAAATAGCACTAGTGCAAAAATAGCACTTGTGCTATCTTCATAGCATGGTTTTGTGAATCGAGCCCTATATGTGCATGTTTTATTTGTTCATTTATTCAGTTATGGTAGTTCCAAAAACAGTTATTTTGCTCTGAAAAGCAGAGGCGAACATTGCACTTCCTGCAAAGTGTGTTGGTATAGCCTTTTGCACAGTGTCGGCACCGTCCTCTATCGGCTTTGATGGGAAAATGGCCAATCATGTCCTTGCAAACTTCCTTTGGAGGGTGTGCATTTGACTTTTTGGCTGTCATGGCAGCTGAAGAACCTCCATCATCTGTAAACTGCCTCTTTTGGGAAGTCAAGGTGCCCCCTCTTGATGAAACTGGGCTTGCAGATGGTCGCCCTCGCTTTGACACTGACCCAGCCGTTCCGATCAGGATAAGAGAAGATGCCAACTGGGCCTGAAACATTCTCCTGTTTAGCATCTGTTTCTTTGGGATATCCAAAGCTTTGCAGTCCCTTTTGTACAGGAGCCAAGCATTGATCACAGCTAGGATAATGGTGTGCCAGAAGATGTAAAGGTACCAGCGGCAGGACTTCAGTGGAAATTTGTATTTTGCTGCAAATGAGTCTAACAAATCCACTCCGCCCATGAATTTGTTATAGGCAGCCACGATATAAGGCCTCTCAACTTCAACAAATCTTTTAGCAGTTTTGTCCCAGTGTTGAATCTTCTCCACTGGTTGTGGGCCAGCAAAGGAAGACACAAGTGTAACCTGTCTGTTGTCAAACCATTTCACAGCACAAATGTGATTTGACTCCACTCTGACATCAAAGCTTCCTCTTCCCTTTTTCTTCAAGCTTTTCTCATCCTCAAGATTACAGTTTGGAAGGCGCACTTGTCTGGCTGTTCCTGTGTAATGAATTCCACAATCCAGCAGCCTAACTATCAATGGGATGCTGGTGAAAAAGTTGTCTGCATAGATCTTGTAGTTGTGACTATGTGGAAGTGTGGAAGCAAGTTTCATCACAACATCCCCTGATAGTCCAAGTTCAGATCTTGCCCGTATTCCATTCACACTGCCTTGGTACACATCAAAATCACAAAGTATACCAGAGATTCCAGTCCTTGCCCACAGCTTGAACCCCCATGGGTTTGGCTTGCCACGCATGTACTGTTTGATGCTGCTGAATTTCCCCCTGAAAGGGATCATCATTTCATCAACAGAGTTATGTGCTTCAGGGACCACTTTTAGGCATTTCTCTCTGAAAGCATCAAGCCATGGTCTGAGTTTCCAGAGTTTGTCACTTTTTTGTTCCATCTCAGACACGGTTAGATTGTTCACAAAATGTAATGATGTCAACAGAGACTGGAATCTGTTTCGTGACATTACATCAGCGACAGGACTGTATCTTGTGTCTGCTTACCAGTACATACGGACTCCAGGCATTTGGACAAGACCCATCTTCAGATACATGCCAATCATCTGCTCTATTTCCTTTGTGTTTGTGTTTATAGATGATCCTTTCTTCTGAAAACTGTACTGATTTGTGTTATCTGCAAGAGCGTTGATCATATCTTCTGTCACAAACTTCTGAAAGTACTCCAGTGGTGTGCAGAGGGAATGGACATCATTACTGACATCCTGACCAGAAAAATCAGTACTGGGAGAGATGAAATTCTTTTTCAGCCATCGATATCTGTCACGGGGCCCAGTCTTGGCATCAGGATGTTCTGCCTCTGTTGGGATGATTTGAACATCAGAAGTTAGGTGGTCATCGGGTAATTTATTTTCCTTGTCCACTTCACCGATAACTCCATATTCCTCTTCGTCACTTGAATCTGTGTCAAAGGGCATTTCCAAGTCACTGTCCCCATTCTGGATGGCCTCAATTACATCCTGCACACTATACATGATTTGGTTTTTCTTGGTTTCAGACATTCTGAAAGTTGAAAGAAAAGCTAAGTAACTACAAAGCAAATTAACTAATTATTCTAATGCAAAGATTCACATGTTCCTAAAACTTCACACTTTCCATTCCACAACTTCTATCAAGTAGACCTATTGTTCAATTAGACATGCAAACACTTTAATCCTCACCTCCTAGAGATTTATCACCTTCTCAAGTTTAAAGTGCAGACAAAACCTTGCTATCACTTTGACCCACTGTTGTAAAATTACAACATAGAAATAACCAGCTCTAAATCTTTTAAAATCAGTATATTCAATGATGTCATAAAATCTGCATGATCTACACATATTAATGATCACATAAAAAAATATTTCAAGCTTTTTACTTACTTTTGTCCTGATGTATCCTGTCCAAAACAACAAGATGATGTACTCCAAAGCAGGCAACAGGGTTGTATGACTTCATGGCCAGATAAACAGACCTATTTACACATTCAACCATCCAATGGTGTTGCAGAACTGAACAATAGGTTCTATTAGTAATGTACATGAAGTTTTAAAAAGAAAAAAATGGGGGAGGGTTTATTTTTGTAGCCTTAAATGTGATGTTGTAATATTACAACACTGGGTCTCTGGGGGTTAAGGGGGGGAACTACATTACCCTTTACTGGGGGCACCTAAACCTATTACCTTCCGTGGCGCACTTAGCATGCCACACTTAATCCTTTCCTTTTTTTTGGGGGGGGGGGGGTCTTTTAATACCCAGCACCGGGTGTCAACTGCCCTAGGTATGCCACTGACATGGGATAGTGCAAGCTAGCAAGCTTTCTAATCAAGGGTGGAATGAATCATTCACTTTCCATTTGTGAAGTGTTTTTACTGCAGCCCTTTACCTCTGTCCTGGTGCGGATTCGCAATATGTTTTTGTTGACAGTCCTTGACAATATGAGAGTACACAGTGCAGAATGATTTCTATGACAAAACAACAAAAGACAGTGGCATGCAGCACTATTTATTCCCTAAGTGATTCCTTTAACTTTATTCCAATTCCGTTTCTTAGAAAAAGCTCTCCGACTCCATTATTATTTTGGGAAATAATACAGTGAAATTTTGCTAATTCTATTCCCTTATCTTATAAGAAGAAAACATTGTTTACTCTGGGAGTACAGCTGCGCTATCATGCATGTAATGACTCGCCACCGCTTGCAATATGTATAAGGATATGGAGTGTGTATATTTTCTTTATTAGATAAGAACAGAATGGAAAATCAACCAGTCCTTGGATGTATACATTTACAGTATAAAATAGCTGCAGTGCCTGTGTTTAGGGATCTGATGCAACCTGATATAATCCACCTGGCCATGTATGGCTGATTAAAAGCAAAGCTACTCTAGAAAGTAGGAAATTAGCCATTAAAATTGAGCCTTACATTCTTACAGGCTTCTTAACTACTTCAGCACCAACATAAAAATCTTCCTTAAGGCACCGCTATCACAAAAATTGCAAAATGTAAAATACGTGTGTACACATACTTGTAGGAAGTACATTTCTACCAGAGTAAAATGTCCTATAAATGACTTTTCTCTGATGTTGCTGCTATCCTCTGTCCTCATCCCCTGGACCCTTCATGAACAAAATCCTTAACTTTTCAAACCCTAATGGCTCAGGATCAGGGAATTCCCCGACTGCCATCTACACAATGTCACTGCCCATATATGGGCATAGGCTGCCTCATTCAATGGCGGGAGTGTGACAGATGCAGATGCTCATCCGTGTGCTCTTCAAACAAGATTGAGAGGATATTGGTATAGGATGATTCAATAAGAATAAATAATTGATAAAGGAGAAATGTAGTGAGAGGTATATGGAGTAGAGATGAGCGTAATGACCTAATTACGATTTTGCGAAATTTCGCGTAATTAGTGTAATTACGATTATGGCCGTAAGTACATAATCGTAATGAAGAAGGATTTCGCGAAATTTCGCATAAGCGTAATTTTCGCGTAATTTTCGCATTACAGTCGTATCATGCTGTAATTTCGCATTAAACGCTACCGTAATTTAGCGTTAAACCGTAACGCTCCGTATAATATAAAAAAGCCGCCGACTTTAAGGGTTAATAGCAAAGCCCCCTTAAATGCTAAGAGCCTCAAATTTGGAGAATATATTAAGGAGATCAGGAGGAATAAGAGGAAAAATTTTTTTTTCAAAAAGACCTTATAGTTTTTGAGAAAATCGATGTTAAAGTTTCAAAGGAAAAATGTAAACATTTAAAAACCCGCCGACTTTAACGGTTAATAGCAAAGCCTGCTTAAAGTTTAGGAACACCAAATTCCCAGGGTATATTAAGGGGATCAGTGGTAATAAGAGGAAAATTTTTTTTTTCAAAAAGACCTTATAGTTTTTGAGAAAATCGATTTTTAAGTTTCAAGGGCGAAAATGTCTTTTAAATGCGGAAAATGTCAGGTTTTTTTGCACAGGTAACAATAGTGTATTATTTTCATAGATTCCCCCAAGTGGGAAGAGTTTTACTTACTGAGTGTGGGAAATATAAAAAAAACGACGTGGGGTCCCCCCTCCCAGACCTCTTTAACCCCTTGTCCCCCATGCAGGCTGGGATAGCCAGAATGCGGAGCACCGGCCGCGTGGGGCTCCGCACCCTGACTATACCAGCCCGCATGGTCCATGGATTGGGGGGTCTCGGAAGGGGAGGGGCAGCCAAGCTTTCCCCTCCCCCTCCGAGCCCTTGTCCAATCCAAGGACAAGGGGCTCTTCTCCACCTCCGATGGACGGTGGAGGTGGAGGCCGCGATTTCCTGGGGGGGGAGGTTCATGGTGGAATCTGGGAGTCCCCTTTAAAAAGGGGTCCCCCAGATGCCCACCCCCCCTCCCAGGAGAAATGAGTATAGAGGTACTTGTACCCCATACCCATTTCCTTTAAGAGTTAAAGTAAATAAACACACAGACACATAGAAAAAGTATTTTAATTGAACAAAAAACATAACCACGAAAAAAGTCCTTTAATATTCTTAATTAACCATTAATACTTACCTGTCCCTTTAAATAAATGATCCCTCGCAATATCCTCGGAAATGTTCTATCAGTTACAATGTAACAAAGTTATTACAATGTAACAACTTTGTTACATTGTAACTACGCCGCACCCGACGCCACTCGCCGCTCAGCCGCCGCATACGCGTCCGTGCAGGACGCTAAGTCCCCGCAGCTCCCGCTGTCCACCCCGCCCACATCACATGTGGGTGACATGTGGGTGACATGTGGGAGAGGCGGGGAGGGCAGCGGAGCCGGCGGGGACTTAGCGTCCTGCACGGACCCGACAGAGCTCTGAGCTATATAGCTCAGAGCTCTGAGAAGCATCTTTGTATTTGGGCTCCAAGGAGCCCCATTGGTCCTTAGCAGACCAATGGGGTTCCTTCAAATCAGAAGGAGCCCCATTGGTCTGCTAAGGACCAATGGGGCTCCTTGGAGCCCAAATACAAAGATGCTTTCGAGAGCTCTGAGCTATAGCTCAGAGCTCTGTCGGGTCCTGCAGCACAGACGCGGCGGCGGCGGCGGCGGTGAGTGACGTCGGGTGCGGCGTAGTTACAATGTAACAAAGTTGTTACATTGTAATAACTTTGTTACATTGTAACTGATAGAACATTTCCCTTTTTAAAGGGGACTCCCAGATTCCACCATGAACCCCCCACCCAGGAAATCGCGGCCTCCACCTCCACCGGCCATCGGAGGTGGAGAAGAGCCCCTTGTCCTTGGATTGGACAAGGGCTCGGAGGGGGAGGGGAAAGCTTGGCTGCCCCTCCCCTTCCGAGACCCCCCAATCCATGGACCATGCGGGCTGGTATAGTCAGGGTGCGGAGCCCCACGCGGCCGGTGCTCCGCATTCTGGCTATCCCAGCCTGCATGGGGAACAAGGGGTTAAAGAGGTCTGGGAGGGGTGTTCCTAAACTTTAAGCAGGCTTTGCTATTAACCGTTAAAGTCGGCGGGTTTTTAAATGTATACATTTTTACTTTGAAACTTTAACATCGATTTTCTCAAAAACTATAAGGTCTTTTTGAAAAAAAATTTTTTCCTCTTATTCCTCCTGATCTCCTTAATATATTCTCCAAATTTGAGGCTGTTAGCATTTAAGGGGGCTTTGCTATTAACCCTTAAAGTCAGCGGCTTTTTTATATTATACGGAGCGTTACGGTTTAACGCTAAATTACGGTAGCGTTTAATGCGAAATTACGGCATGAACGAAACGCGAAATTTCGCGTTGAAAATTACGCTTACGGTATTTTCAATTACGATTTTAATGGCAATTTCGCTACGCTAATTTCGCATCGTAATCGCAAATTTCGCATGCGTAATTATAGTAATGCGAAATTACGAAAATTTCAGCTCAACTCTAATATGGAGGCTGCCATATTTATTTACTTTTAAGCAATACCAGTTGCTCGGCAGCCCTGCTGTGCTGATCTATTTGGCTGCAGTAATGTTTGAATAACACCAGAAACAAGCATGCAGCTAATCTTGTCAGATCTGACAAAAATGTCAGAAACACCTGATCTGCTGCATGCTTATTAAGGGCCTATGACTAAAAGTATTAGAGGCAGAGGATCAGCAGGATAGCCAGGTAACTGGTATTGTCTAAAAGGAAATAAATATGCTAGGGTCGGGGCGGAAAAACCGCAGCTAAGAGTGGTAATCCTGACCTCTGCTCGGGTTAGCTGCTGGAGGCTGTATGCAGAGCAATGCGCGCAGCAAGAGCGTTTCTACATACCTCCCGGGGATTCCAACGTCGGCCGGCATTCTTCTTCCTTTCCTCTGGGGCTCTGCTTCCTGCTGGTGAGATCGCCGGCTGTCGTCATGACAACAGCCGGCAATTTCACTTTAGAGTTGCAGCGCCACCCGCAGGATGGAGGCCTAACTGCAGCGCTAGAGCCAGGGAGGTGAGTGAATGAAAAACTCCTGCAGATCTCCCTGGCAGCATGATTTTTTCCAGTTTTTAGGGTCTGAAAGGGTGCAAAAAAAACTGCACCGTTTTTAGACCCTAAAATCCAGAAAGAAACATAACGCCAAGGGGGTTAAAGGATACTTTAGCTCTTAAAGTGGACCCAAATTAGAAATACAAGATTTCAGAAATAAAATCTATGTTCTAAATTATAATAATAAATAGAAGTCTTTTTTTCAGCTGCATGATGACAAATATAAAATATTTTAAATATTTTACATTTATTGGAGGAACCCCTCCCTTCCTTTCATATTGCCAGGACAGAATCCAGCAGACTGGTGGAGGAGAAAAAAAACAAAAACAAAACACAGGCTGCTACTGATGATGTCACAGGGGAGGTTATCTCAGCTTGTGTGAGATTTCACAAAGATGACGCCCCTGTGAGGGAGGGTAGCTGATGACAAACACACTGATGATCTAAAACCTCCTACTAAGCTCAGAAGTAATGGCTGCCACCTGTATAACCTAGTTATGAAAAAAGAAGGGCTAAAAGCATGCACTGAAATGCTCATAGGCTTGAAGGAGTGTTTATTTATCTTTAATTTATTTATCTTTAATCTGTGTCAGAGTGGTGCAACTAAATATTTTGAATTAAAAAAAATGTTTGATTTGGTTCCGCTTTAATTAAATCTGTAATTGATGCCATGTGATGGGAAGTGCGCATAGGCTTACCACACCTTCCATGGCCCGCAGGGCCGGTTCAAGTAACAATGGGGCCCTAGGGCAAAATTAGCCTGGGGGCCCCCCAACAGACACCCCCCGACCAAAAAGCGTCATTAGAAGCCCTTTGTTGCAGCCAAACTTCCCCCCTGGGCCCCTGAGCTGGCTGCTGACCCTCCCCCAATCACCTCCCAACTTAACAGCCCTTTCCAGAGTCCCTGGGGAGAAACAGTTAAGATGGGGAGGGACATCTTGGGGGCCCCTACAGGCTCTGGGGCCCTGGGGCAGCTGCCTATTCTTTCCTATGGTAGCTCCGGCCCTGATGGCCCGGCATCTCTCTGTTAATCTAAAAAAAGCACCTGGTCCAAAGCAGTGGTCAGTGGGGTGGGCGCAGCCACAGTAAGTCCGCGAGAGTACGTGCGCACTCCCAGGGGAAGACGTAGCTGGCACGCATGGTCGCAGGTGCCCATGCAGACATACTGTGCATGCGCATGAAGTATGTCTAGATTAGAGGGGATGCATGCCGGCTTGGTCATCCCACGGGAATGTGAAGATCATCAAGAAAGGCGCATGGTGATTAATTGGGGCTATTTTGCCGAGATGTTCAATAAGTGAACTCTTTCTTATTCATTGCGAGATCGAACTTTCAAATCTTGCTCATTCATCCCTAATTATTATAATGTCATAATGATTTCTACATAACTCACTATTTTCTTTTGAACCTATGTACAACAATAAATCTTTCTTGTCTTTGTGTATTCCTCCTTCTTTTTGTCTCTCACTCCCAAACCTCCCCTCTCCTCACCCCTTCCCCCCTTACTCTCTCTCTCTCTCCTTCTCCTGTATGCACAGCACCCGTTTGCATGTATGCAATCTTCAAATCCTCATGAACCATCTTAATGATACCGCCAGCAGTGAAGTTAAATATATTCTCGGATATGTAATTTTACATTTCTTATTTGTGCATTCAGATACACACTTGGGCAGCAAACCTCTGAGCTGCCTAATTAAGACCAAGTTCAGCTACAGAAGTAAGACTATACTCTGCAGATTTGCTCAGCCTTTTATTGATATAGCAGGTGAAATGCTTGCTTCTCAAGTATTTATAGCATATGATGTGTGGAACCAGGCCCCAGGCAGATGGCTGCTCACTGACCTTGGACCACTGAGCTGACTCAAAGAAAAGTAGCCTGAGTATTGGCTTGTGTAAAGGAAACAATTTACAAATTGAATATGTTTGCTGTCTCAACTAATCAGAATTATGGAACTTTGCTAGAATAATCTAAAATTACTGTATGGAGGTTTAATAGTTAAAAGTAAAAGCAAATTACCATCCGATTTAAAAGAGAGAAGTTTAATTTATTTATAGTTTAATTTTTTTTGTTTGTTTATTGCTGAGCTAAAGTTAGAGAAAGCGTGACCAAGGATTGAACTTCATCCCAATCAGTAGCTGATACCCCCTTCCCCATGAGAAATCTTTTCCTTTTCTCAAACGCATCATCAGGGGGCTCTGTATGGCTGATATTGTGTTGCAACCCCTCCCACAGTGGGAGCCTTGTTGCATTGTGGGAAATAACAGCTGTTTCCAACTGCCAAAAAAGCAAGCAGCAGCTACTTCCATTGATATCACCTGCCAGCAGTAAAAATGTCGCAATGTCATAAATGTCAGAATGTAAATCTGGGAGAGGAAAGATTTTACAATGGGCAAATCACTAAATCATTTATACATAATTATTGTAAAAATTAAGCACTTTTGTTCATTACATTATTTTCACTGGAGTTCCTCTTTAAGAAAGGGACTTTTCTTCCATTATTAATTTCATCAATGGTTGCCTTGACACATTTTAATAAAGGCCACCCAAATGTATCATTTTAGATTGTATTGGGCAGAATCTTAAAGTGGCCATGCACTCATAGATTTTCTTATTTGAATCCTTGCAGATTCAATCCATCTGCTGGGAATCGATTCCCCAAATGTCAGATCGGTCCATTTTGATCCATTTTAAACAAAAATTGATTGAAAGAGTTGATTGGACAGGATGGAAAATGTAAAACAATTGGGAGCGGGGCAAAAGCATTGGCAGATCGATGTCCTATAGCAGTGCAACTCTGCAGCTCGATCAATTTTCAATAGATTTCCTGCTGGAATCTATTGGAAAGTGATGTGCAGTGTATGGTAGGAACTGATTCCTTTTGAATGCATACTTTTCGTTAAGGAATTGTTTTGGGACATTGCGTGAAAATCGTAAAGTGTATGGCCAACTTCACTGTACACTGTTGGATATTATTTTATCTGGAATATTGAACGCAGAGTGGGCCAGGTCAATCGCAGGTGAATGAGCAGCTTCCAACGTGCTGTTTCTGTTTACAAAAAACACAAGATCTAAGGGTGAGACTGTTGACCAAACTACCATCTGGCAAAGACTGGAATGGCATTCCCCTTGGGGGTAGCATCTAGAAGCCACAATGCTTCCCAACCATAAACAAGGCTGAGGGTTGGGCAGTGAAGCCTTTGCACAAGGAAACACCTTAACTGTCCTGTTAAGGCCTTCGGGCAAGCTCAGGTCAAGGGGGTCAACCCAAACCTGTCTGGTCACAGTGCCCCTGGTGCACAGAAGACACCTTGCAGGCAACATTCCAGGACTTCATGGGTGAGGTTATAACACCACCTAGAGGTCCAAGGAAGACATAACTGGCAAGGACAGGGGGGGGGAGGGCGGAATGACACCTGAGCTGGAGGTGGTCGTGTGGATGTGTGTATGTGAATGAATGAGTTTCATGACTATTTAAGAGTTAACTTCCATAAGATCCCAGAAGCAAGACCCTATAAGATTTCAGCAGCAGAGAGCAGACTCCATCAAGCCTCCATCATGATGAAATAAGTAACTATCTTTCTTAAGATTTAGTACCTGCTTTTATACGCAATTAGTCAGAGTAGATAAGACTAGAGATGTCGCGAACCTGCGATTTACTTTCGCGGAAGGCTCGGTTCGCGGAAAAGTTCGCGAACCGCAATAGACTTCAATGGGGAGGCGAACTTTGAAAAATAGAAAAAATTATGCTGGCCACAAAAGTGATGGAAAAGATGTTTCAAGGGGTCTAACACCTGAAGGGGGGCATGGCGGAGTGGGATACATGCCCAAAGTCCCGGGGAAAAATCTGGATTTGACGCAAAGCAGCGTTTTAAGGGCAGAAATCACATTGAATGCTAAATTGCAGGCCTAACGTGCTTTCAAACATCTTGCATGGGTATACATCAATCAGGGAGTGTAATTAGAGTTCTGCTTCACACTGACACACCAAACTCACTGTGTAACGCACCGCAAACAGCTGTTTGCGTAGTGACGGCCGTGCTGGAGTGGTGCGCACCGTGGCCAGAGTGTAGGCCGTGGCGTTTTTCAAGCCCATATGGTCGCCGGGCTGTGGTAGCTCAATGATAGAACAACAGTGACTGTCCAGCTGATCAAATTTGGTCTGACCACAATGAAGCAACGACCTTATTATCTTTAGTGTGCCACCCCCACCCGAGACACTCAAATAGCCGGCGGTCATTGCTTCATTGTGATACGCAAGCCCCTTCACCGCGGTAAGGTAATGATCACGAAGGGGGATGGGCACATGTACATGCCTTTTGTTTTTTTGTTGCAGCCGCCCACAGTGCAGCCAGAAACATTAGGCAGGCATGTACACGCACCAGAAAAATTAGTGTAGCGGCCTGCAGGCAGAGATGCTGTGTGTGGGGACTGACTTAGTCTTCGGTCGTGCAGTAGCCCTCCGGGATCCATTCCTCATTCATTTTGATAAAGGTCAGGTACTGAACACTGTCGTGACTTAGGCGACTTCTCTTCTCAGTAACTATGCCTCCAGCTGCACTGAAGGTCCTTTCTGACAGGACGCTTGCGGCAGGGCAAGAGAGAAGTTGTATGGCAAATTGGGACAGCTCTGTCCACAGGTCAAGCATGCGCAACCAGTAGTCCAAGGGTTCATCGTCGCTTTTCGCAGTGTCTACATCCACACTCAAGGCCAGGTAGTCGGCTACCTGCCGGTCCAGGCGTTGGTGGAGGGTGGATCCGGAAGGACTATGGCGAGGAGTTGGACTAAAGAACGTCCGCATGTCCGACATCACCCTGAGATCGCTGGAGCGTCCTGTCCTTGCCTGCGTGGACTTGGGAGGAGGCGAGTTACTGCCAGTGGTACCTTGATTGCGTTGTGCAGCCACATCACCCTTAAACGCATTGTAAAGCATCATCGACAGCTTGTTCTGCAAGTGCTGCATCCTTTCCGCCTTCTGTTGAGTTGTTAACAGGTCCGCCACTTTGTGCCTGTACCGAGGGTCTAGTAGCGTGGCCACCCAGTACAGGTCATTCGACTTAAGTTTTTTGATACGGGGGTCCCTCAACAGGCTGGACAACATGAAAGAGGACATCTGCACAAAGCTGGATGCAGACGTACTCTCCATCTCCTCTTGCTCTTCCTCAGTGACGGGACGCAACTCCTCTTCCTCTCCCCAGCCACGAACAATACCACGGGAACGTGGAGCAGCAGAAGCCCCCTGTGACGGCGCCGCGGTTGTTCTTCTTCCGCCGCCTCTTCCTCCTCCACAGAAACACCTTCCTCATCATCACCATCATCAGAGTCTGACTCCTCTCCTTCCCCACACGACTCCTCTTCTTCCTCCTCCTCCTCCCCCCTCTGTGCTGCCACAGGTGTTGTGGGAACATCGGGTTCGGGTGTAAATGGCTCCCACGACTCATGCTGCCGTAACTCTTCTTGTTCACGCTCCTCCACAGCTGTATCCACCACTCTACGCACGGCACGCTCCAGGAAGTAGGCATAGGGGATCAAGTCGCTGATGGTGCCCTCATCGCGACTCACCAGTTTGGTCACCTCACCTCCTCAAAGGGCTCCATGACCCTGCATGCATTTCGCATCAGTGTCCAGTTGTTGGGTCACAACATCCCCATCCTCCCAGATTGTGTCCTTGTACTGTAATGATACAGGTACTGGGTGACAGCTTTCTCCTGGTCTAGCAGGCGAGAGAACATCAGCAGGGTGGAATTCCAGCGACTCGGGCTATCGCTAATTAGGCGTCTCACCGGCAAGTTGTTTCTACGCTGAATGTCCGCAAAGCGTGCCATGGCCTTGTAAGAGCGCCTGAAATGGCTACACAACTTCCTGGCCTGCTTCAGGACGTCCTCTAAGCCTGGGTACTTGGACACAAATCTTTGCACGACCAGATTCAGCACATGTGCCATGCAGGGTATGTGTGTCAGCTTTCCCAAATTCAACGCAGCAATGAGATTGCTGCCGTTGTCACACACCACGTTGCCGATCTCAAGCTTGTGCGGGGTCAGCCATTGCTCCACCTGTTTGTTAAGAGCAGCCAGGAGAGCTGCTCCAGTGTGACTCTCCGCTTTCAGGCAAGACATGTCTAACACTGCGTGACACCGTTGTACCTGGCATGCAGCATAGGCCCTGGGGTGCTGGGGCTGTGTAGCTGGAGAGGATATTGCGGCACCAGCCAAGGAGGAGGAGGAGGATGACGACAGTGAAACGGTGGTAGCAGGTGGAGAGGAGGTGGCTGGAGACCTGCCTGCAAGCCGTGGAGGTGTGATAAGTCGGTCCGCTGCGCAGCCACGTACTACCTGCTTGCTGCCATCGGTCACCAGGTTGACCCAACGGGCTGTGTATGTAATGTAGTGGCCCTGCCCATGCTTGGCAGACCAGGCATCCGTGGTCAGATGGAACCTTGACCCAACGCTGTGTGCCAGAGATGACACCACTTGCCTCTCAACTGCACGGTACAGTTTGGGTATGGCCTTTTGTGAAAAATAATTGCGGCCTGGTATCTTCCACTGCGGTGTACCAATGGCCACAAACTTACGGAAAGCCTCAGACTCCACCAGCTTGTATGGTAATAGCTGGCGAGCTAATAGTTCCGCCACGCCAGCTGTCAGACGCCGGGCAAGAGGGTGACTGGCAGACATTTGCTTCTTACGCTCAAATACTTCCTTCACGGACAGCTGGGTACTGCTGTGGGCAGAGGAGAAGGAACCGCTGAATGAAAGAGGCGGTGTGGAGGAGGGTGGCTGTGAAGGTGCAAGGGAGAAAGTGGATAAAGATGATGCACCTGAAGGAGGAAGAGGAGAAGGAGGGTGGCTTGTCTTTTGAGGGGTGCTGCTTTTCCTCAGGTGTTCTTGCCATAGCTGTTTGTGCCTTCTCTCCAGGTGCCTTCGTAAGGCACTTGTCCCTACGTGAGAGTTGGCCTTTCCACGGCTCAATTTTTGCTGGCAGAGACAACAGATGGCTTTGCTCCGATCTGAGACACACACGTGAAAAAATTTCCAAACCGCTGAGCCCCCCTGGGGTGATGGCGCTACGGTGGCATCAGCAGCTGACGTTGAAGGGCATGTTGGCTGGCTGGCCGTAGCTGGCGATACATGGCGCCGGACACTGCCCCCAGCTGTTTCTGAGGACGAGCTCCCTCTGCTTCTATCATGGGGTCGTCTCCTCCTACTCCTCTCTGACTCCTCCTCTGAACTGTCCCCCTGGTCATCTCCTTTACCAGGAACATATGTGGTATCCGTATAATCGTCATCATAATCCTCCTGGCCAGATGCGCTTTCCTCAGACACCTCCTCAACTGCACCAACTTCAGGTGGTCCATCATGCCCATCCACACACGTTACGTCCATACTATCGCCACCTAACTCAGACGTATAAGGTGGTGTACCTGCGCCTTCTTGTTGTTGTTGCAGTAGTGGCTGGGAATCAGTGATTTCACCACCACCAAATAACTCCTGCGAAGTGTCAAATGCAGTGGATGTGGTGCTTGTTGTAGCGCTGGTGGCTGCGGGAGATGAGGTGTTCTGTGTTAAATACTCAAGCACCTCCTCACGATTTTGGGAAGTGATGGCACGCGCCTTCTTCTGAGCACTGTACTTTGGGCCAGGTTCGCACGAAATCACAGCAACACCACCTCGCACAGCCACAGACCTTCTGGTGCCTGGTGGCCTTCCTCTGGGTCTGCCTCTACCTCTTCCTCTACCTGGTTTGTCCATTTTGTCCATCTCGGGGGGGTGCTAGGTATATGCAGTGAGGTGGGTGCACTCAACACAACAGCTAGTTAGATGCAGTGAGCTGGGTTCACTGAACAGTAAAGGCACTTAAGATGCAGTGTGGTGGGTTCTCACTCAACACAACAGGTAGTAAGATGCAGTGGGGTGGCCAGGTGGGTTCACTCAAAACAACAGGTAGTTAGATGCAGTGAGCTGGGTTCACTCAACACAAAGCTAGGTATATGCAGTGATTGTGGGTTAAGTAAACACAACAGGTACTGGGTAGTTAGATGCAGTGAGCTGGGTTCACTGAACAGTAAAGGTACTTAAGATGCAGTGAGGTGGGTTCTCACTCAACACAACAGGTAGTAAGATGCAGTGAGCTAGGTTCACTGAACAGTAAAGGTACTTAAGATGCAGTGAGGTGGGTTCTCACTCAACACAACAGGTAGTTCGATGCAGTGAGGTGGCCAGGTGGGTTCACTCAACACAACAGGTAGTTAGATGCAGTGAGCTGGGTTCCCTCAACACAAAGCTAGGTATATGCAGTAATGTGGTGGGTTAAGTAAACACAACAGGTACTGGGGTATATGCAGTACTGGGTGGTACAATGTGCAGCTCCCTGTCACACACACAGGTAGTCACTGAATGTGCTGGGCTGCTGGCAGTGGCACACACACTATCAATTAGCAAGGCTGTGCATGCAACAAAAGTGTCAGTTTGACACACAGAAAAAAAAATATGTACAGGATGAGCTCTGAAAAGAGCTGTTGCTGTTGATGGGTACTTTAAAAGCAATAATAATCAGTCAGGAGCAAGAAAAGCAGCCTAGAACCTAACTAATCTGTCCCTAGGAGAAAAAGTCTGCAGCAGCTGTCCCTTTCCTCTCTCTAGCAGGCACACGAGTGAGGCTAATGGCCGCCGGAGCCTGCCTTATATAAGTGGGGGTGGGGCTCCAGGGCTTAGTGTAGCCTGAATGGCTACAATGTGCCTGCTGACTGTGATGCAGAGGGTCAAAGTTGACCCTCATAGTGCATTATGGGGCGAATCGAACTTCCGCAAAAGTTTGCCTGGTGCAGGCGAACACGAACCCCCTAAGCTCGCCTGGAACCATTCGCCGGCGAACCGTTCGCTACATCTCTAGATAAGACTAGTGGAGCACCATAACTTTTAATTTGTTTCTAATTTGTTATTCTCTCTTAAATTTTGACAAACAATAAATACCTTTACTGCAACAAAAGACTGAGATTATAATAGAATAAGAAACCAAGAAGCAGATACAGTATATCAAACATGCTATTTGATTATCTGCTGAGCATTGTGTTCCACTCTATGGAGAGGGGAAGTGATGCAGGAGCAAGCTTTCAGCGCCTGCCACAAGCAGTAGCAATCAAGCATGGTTTTCCATGATTGCCATCAGTTGGCTGGTATTGGGGATCAGCTGTACACACTTTTTAAAGGCGCCCAAAACTATCTCAAATAATTGTTTTGGGCAGCCTATTTTGAAAGTGAGTGTGTGCCTTAGGCTGCTTTTATACAGGGGAACCTGCCACGAGATCTCAGCACCACACAAAACCATACTTTATATGACCCTGCGGCAGAGAGCACCTACAGGGTCATATGTATAAGACTGCCACTGTTCAGTGACATACTCCCTGCTAGTAAGGAAGTATGTCACCAGGACTCCCGTCAGTCAGTGCGTGTGCGCCGTGTGCTCTCCGCCGTCACTTACTGTGTCCCCATAAACTTGCATTACTGCATAATCTGTGTGGTACACACAGATCATGCAGTAATGCACGGACTTTGCATTGGAATTGCGACAATTTGACTACTTCCAATGCAGCGAGATGCATCGTGTGGATATTAAAGTCTCCATAGACTTATTATCCTGGTGACGGGGGAGCGTACTGCACAGCGACGTTACACAATTTATGTGAAAGGGCCTTTAAAGTCCTATTTTGGTAGACAGTATCAAGCAGTTGAATCGCGACAGCCATTTTTCTTAAGTGTTAAGTTTGCCATATCAAAAACTGTATGTACAGTATATATAACAACAACAACAACAAATAACATTTGTAAAGCGATTTTCTCCCTTAGGACTCAAAGCACATAAGCATGGCTCAGACCATCGTGGTACAGAGGAAGAATTTTATAAGTCCGGAAATGCCAGGCTAAACAGGTGGCTTTTTAGTCTGGATTTGAATAGCTCCAGGGATGGTGCTGTCTTTACTGGGTGTGGCAGGGAGTTCCAAAGAGTAGGGGCAGCATGACAGAAGGCTCTGTCTCCAGATTTTTTGAGGTGCACTCTGGGAGTGACCAAGTTTATAGAACTTGCTGATCTGAGGTTGTGAGAGGTGTGGTGCAGCTTCAGCAAGTCCTTCATGTATCCAGGGTCCAGATTGTGCAGGGATTTGAATGTCAGCAGTCCAATCTTGAAGAGTATTCTCCATTCTACTGGTAGCCAGTGCAGTGAGCGAAGGATCGGTGTAATGTGACAATGGCGAGGCTGGTTTGTTAGCAATCTGGTAGCAGCATTCTGCACTAATTGCAGGCGACGCAGGTCCATTTTGGGGAGGCCAGCAAAAAGGGCATTGAGGTAGTCCAGCCGTGATGTGATGAAGGCGTGAACTAGGATTGGAAGATCCTCTGGGGGAATCAGATGTTTAATCTTTGCAATGTACTACAGATGAATGTAGGAAGATTTAACTACAGATGAAATTTGGTTTCTGAAACTCAATTCCCCATCGATTAGTATGCCAAGGCTGCGCACAAGGTTGGAGCTGTTTATGTGAATTCCCAATCCTGATTGGTGTTGCTTTAGGATAGAGCTGTTTTGATGGCGAGCGCTGGCTTTGGACAAAAAAGGACCTCAGTTTTGTCAACATTCAGTTTCAACCACTTATTATTCATCCATGCCTGTAGCTTAGCTAAGCAAGAATTTATTTTTGGAGTAGGGTCTGTTCCACCAGGTTTGAAGGACAGGTATAACTGTGTGTCATCGGCGTAGCAGTGGTACGTCAGGCCATGTCGTTGGATAAGTGTACCGAGTGGCAACATGTAGATGGCAAACAGCAGAGAGGATAGGATTGATCCTTGTGGCACTCCGAATTGTAGAGATGCAGGTTTGGACATGATAGGTCCTAGGGATACTCTCTGTGTTCTGTTCGTCAGGAATGATTTGAATCACTGGAGGACTGATCCACTGATGCCACAGTACTCCTGCAGTCTGTTAAGCAGGATTTCATGGTCAACTGTATCAAAAGCCGCTGAGAGATCCAACAGGATTAGGATGGAGCATTCCCCTCTGTCCCTTGCCATGAGCAGATCGTTGCAGACTTGGATGAGGGCTGTTTCACAGCTGTGGTGTTTCTTTAAGCCAGATTGTAGAGGGACCAGGATGTTGTTTACTGACAGCCTGGTTTCAAGTTGCAGATAGACAGCCTTTTCAATAACTTTACCTAAGAAGGGGAGGTTGGAGACAGGTCTGTAGCTGCTCATAGCATCTGGATCCATGGAAGGTTTTTTAAGAAGGGGCCTGATGATTCCTTCTTTTAGAGAGGTAGGAAACCCCCCTGCTTGCAGAGAGCAATTTACTATTTTGTGAAATGCTGGACCAAGCAGGTCAGGGCATTTCAGCATATGCTTAGTTGGTCCAGGGTCCAGGTCGCAGGTTGTCTGGCGGAGGCGACGGAGGATGTCTGAGATCTCTTCCTCACTAATACTTTTGAAGTCAGTCCAGGATTTTAGGTTGTTCTTGCAACTATTCCCAGAAGTTGAATAAGTCTTAGGTGCATGGGCGTCCGCACATATGGCAAAATCGGACATCTGCCCAACCCTGGCCACCCGCTGCCCTCCCTGGCCGTGTGCCCATGCAGCCAGCAGGAGGGGAGCAGCGCAGAGAAGAGGGAGAGCTATGGGCACAGTGGGGAAGGGCGGACGTCTCCCCCCCTTTCCTCACCTTAGGGGGCTCTCCCTCCCTCGCTCTCCCCTCCGGAACGAAGTGTGCAGCGGCTGGAAGCGGGCGGAACTTACCTCGTCTCGCTCCTGCGCCGGAAGTTCTGGTGCCGCACTCTGGTCTGGACCAGACCAAACTAGCGGCTAATCCATCCGGCGCCTGCAACGAGACGAGGTAAGTTCCGTCCGCTGCCAGCCGCAGCACACTTAGTTCCGGAGGGGAGAGCAAGGGAGGGAGAGCCCCCTAAGGTGAGGGAAGGGGGGGGGGGAGACGTCCGCCCTTCCCCACTGTGCCCATAGCTCTCCCTCTTCTCTGCGCTGCTCCCCTCCTGCTGGGGCACACCTGGCTACTTATTCAGGGGACATATACCCCTGCCTACATATACTGGGCACATATACCCTGCCTACATATACTGGGCACATATACCCCTGCCTACATATACTGGGCACATATACCCCTGCCTACATATACTGGGCACATATACCCCTGACTACATATACTGGGCACATATACCCCTGGCTATATATACTGGGACATATACACCTGCCTACATATACTGGGACATATACACCTGCCTACATATACTGGGACATATACACCTGCCTACATATACTGGGTCATATACCCCTGGCTACATATACTGGGACATATATCCCTGGCTACATATACTGGGACATATACCCCTGGCTATATATACTGGGGACTTATAACCCCTGGCTACATATACTGGGGACATATACCCCCTGGCTACATATACTGGGGACATATACCCCTGGCTATATATACTGGGACATATACACCTGCCTACATATACTGGGACATATACCCCTGGCTATATATACTGGGACATATACACCTGCCTACGAATACTGTGACATATACACCTGCCTACATATACGGGACATATACACCTGCCTACATATACTGGGACATATACACCTGCCTACATATACTGGGCACATATCCCCCTGACTACATATACTGGGCACATATACCCCTGACTATATATACTGGGCACATATACCCCTGACTATATATACTGGGCACATATACCTCTGGCTACATATACTGGGCACATATACCCTTGACTACATATACTGGACACATATACCCTTGACTACATATACTGGGCACATATACCCCTGACTACATATACTGGGGTCATCTATACATCTGGCTACATATACTGGGGACATATACCCCTGGCTACATATACTGGGGACATATACCCCTGACTACATATACTGGGCACATATACCCCTGACTACATATACTGGGCACATATACCCCTGACTACATATACTGGGCACATATACCCCTGCCTACATATACTGGGCACATATACCTCTGGCTACATATACTGGGCACATGTACCCCTGCCTACATATACTGGGCACATATACCCCTGGCTACCTGTTCTGGGGACATCTCTACCCCTGGCTACCAGTTCTGGGGACATCATTCTATACCGCTGGCCACCTATTCTGGGGACACCTATAGATCTGGGGCTACCTATTGTTGGGGAACCACTGCTGTCAGATTGAGTGTATTTTGGGGAACTGCTGCCAGGTGAGAGGTGTCTACCATATTAAGGGGGGCATTCTGCCTATTTATGTGAAATGCTGTCTATTTATGTGCCTCATGACTGCTGAATTTGTCTTGTTGGGGGCCTCATGGTTACTGACTTTGTCTTGTTGGGGGCCTCATGATTTGTTGGGGGCCTCAAGATTGCTGAATTTGTCTTATTGGGGGCCTCATGATTGCTGAATTTGTCTTGTTGGGGGCCTCATGATTGCTGAATTTGTCTTGTTGGGGGCCTCATGATTGCTGAATTTGTCTTGTTGGGGGCCTCATGATTGCTGAGTTGGTCATGTTGGGGGCCTCATGATTGCTGAATTTGTCTTGATGGGGGGCCTCATGATTGCTGAATTTGTCTTGTTGGGGGTCACATGATTGCTAACTGCTAGAGTTGGGCCGAACGGTTCGCCTGCGAACGGTTCCATGCGAACTTCAGTGGTTCGCGTTCACGTCCCGCAGGCGAACCTTTGCGGAAGTTCGGTTCGCCCCATAATGCACATGGAGGGTCAACTTTGACCCTCTACATCACAGTCAGCAGGCCCAGTGTAGCCAATTAGGCTACACTAGCCCCTGGAGCCCCACCCCCCCTTATATAAGGCAGGCAGCGGCGGCCATTACGGCCACTCGTGTGCCTGCATTAGTCAGAGTAGGGCGAGCTGCTGCAGACTGTCTCTCAGGGAAAGATTAGTTAGGCTTAGCTTGTTCCTGTCTGGCTGCATACCTGTTCTGTGAACCCACCACTGCATACCTGTGCTGTGAACCCACCACTGCATACCTGTGCTGTGAACCCACCACTGCATACCTGTTCTGTTCAGTGGACCCGCCACTGTATACCTGTTCATTGAACCCACCACTGCATACCTGTGCTGTGAACCCACCACTGCATACCTGTGCTGTGAACCCACCACTGCATACCTGTTCTGTTCAGTGGACCCGCCACTGCATACCTGTTCTGTTTAGTGAACCGCCACTGTATACCTGTTCTGTTTAGTGAACCCGCCACTGCATACCTGTTCTGTTCAGTGGACCCACCGCATCAGTGCGCATACCTGTGCAGTTAAGTGAACCCGCCACTGCATACCTGTTCTGTTCAGTGGACCCGCCACTGCATACCTGTTCTGTTTAGTGAACCCGCCACTGCATACCTGTTCTGTTCAGTGAACCCACCGCATCAGTGCGCATACCTGTGCAGTTAAGTGAACCCGCCACTGCATACCTGTTCTGTTCAGTGAACCGCCACTGTATACCTGTTCTGTTTAGTGAACCCGCCACTGCATACCTGTTCTGTTCAGTGGACCCGCCACTGCATACCTGTTCTGTTCAGTGAACCCACCGCATCAGTGCGCATACCTGTGCAGTTAAGTGAACCCGCCACTGCATACCTGTTCTGTTCAGTGGACCCGCCACTGCATACCTGTTCTGTTTAGTGAACCGCCACTGTATACCTGTTCTGTTTAGTGAACCCGCCACTGCATACCTGTTCTGTTCAGTGGACCCACCGCATCAGTGCGCATACCTGTGCAGTTAAGTGAACCCGCCACTGCATACCTGTTCTGTTCAGTGGACCCGCCACTGCATACCTGTTCTGTTTAGTGAACCCACCACTGCATACCTGTTCTGTTTAGTGAACCCGCCACTGCATACCTGTTCTGTTCAGTGGACCCGCCACTGCATACCTGTTCTGTTTAGTGAACCCGCCACTGCATACCTGTTCTGTTCAGTGGACCCGCCACTGCATACCTGTTCTGTTTAGTGAACCCACCACTGCATACCTGTTCTGTTCAGTGGACCCGCCACTGTGTATACCTGTTCATTGAACCCACCACTGCATACCTGTGCTGTGAACCCACCACTGCATACCTGTGCTGTGAACCCACCACTGCATACCTGTGCTGTGAACCCACCACTGCATACCTGTTCTGTTCAGTGGACCTGCCACTGCATACCTGTTCTGTTTCGTGAACCGCCACTGTATACCTGTTCTGTTTAGTGAACCCGCCACTGCATACCTGTTCTGTTCAGTGGACCCACCGCATCAGTGCGCATACCTGTGCAGTTAAGTGAACCCGCCACTGCATACCTGTTCTGTTCAGTGGACCCGCCACTGCATACCTGTTCTGTTTAGTGAACCCGCCACTGCATACCTGTTCTGTTCAGTGAACCCACCGCATCAGTGCGCATACCTGTGCAGTTAAGTGAACCCGCCATTGCATACCTGTTCTGTTCAGTGGACCCGCCACTGCATACCTGTTCTGTTTAGTGAACCGCCACTGTATACCTGTTCTGTTTAGTGAACCCGCCACTGCATACCTGTTCTGTTCAGTGGACCCGCCACTGTGTATACCTGTTCATTGAACCCACCACTGCATACCTGTGCTGTGAACCCACCACTGCATACCTGTGCTGTGAACCCACCACTGCATACCTGTTCTGTTCAGTGGACCCGCCACTGCATACCTGTTCTGTTTAGTGAACCGCCACTGTATACCTGTTCTGTTTAGTGAACCCGCCACTGCATACCTGTTCTGTTCAGTGGACCCACCGCATCAGTGCGCATACCTGTGCAGTTAAGTGAACCCGCCACTGCATACCTGTTCTGTTCAGTGGACCCGCCACTGCATACCTGTTCTGTTTCGTGAACCCGCCACTGCATACCTGTTCTGTTTAGTGAACCCGCCACTGCATACCTGTTCTGTTCAGTGAACCCACCGCATCAGTGCGCATACCTGTGCAGTTAAGTGAACCCGCCACTGCATACCTGTTCTGTTCAGTGGACCCGCCACTGTATACCTGTTCTGTTTAGTGAACCCGCCACTGCATACCTGTTCTGTTCAGTGGACCCGCCACTGCATACCTGTTCTGTTTAGTGAACCGCCACTGTATACCTGTTCTGTTTAGTGAACCCGCCACTGCATACCTGTTCTGTTCAGTGGACCCGCCACTGCATACCTGTTCTGTGAACCCGCCACTGTATACCTGTTCTGTTCAGTGAACCCACCGCATCAGTGCGCATACCTGTGCAGTTAAGTGAACCCACCTACCTACGTGAGTGCACGCAGTGTGATATACCACTCCGTGCATACCCGATATGGACAAAACAGGTAGAGGAAGAGGTAGTGGCAGAGCCAGAGGAAGGCCACCCGGCAGGTCTGCGCGAGGTCGTGTAAATGTAATTTCGTGTGGACCTGGCCCACAGTACAGTGCTCGGAAGAAGGCACGTCCCATCACCTCCCAAGATTGTCAGGACGTGGTTGAGTATTTAGCGACACAGAACACCTCATCTTGCTCAGCCACCAGTGCTACTACTAGCACCACTTCCGCTGCATTTGACACTTCGCAAGAATTATTTAGTGGTGAAATCACTGATGCACAGCCATTGTTGTTACAGCCAGATGAATTTTCACCAGCTCATATGTCTGAGTTACGCGGCAACATTATGGATGTAACGTGTAAGGAGGATGAAGGACCTACTGATGTTGGTGCATGTTTGGATTTGTCTGAGGCAAGCGAAGCTGGGCAGGATGATTACGATGATGACGATGATAGGGATCCTCTGTATGTACCCAATAGAGGAGATGAAGAGGGGGACAGTTCAGAGGGGGAGTCAGAGAGTAGGAGGAGGAGAGAAGTTGCTGAAAGAAGCTGGGGCAGCTCTTCGTCAGAAACAGCTGGTGGCAGTGTCCGGCACCATGTATTGCCACCTATGTACAGCCAGCCAACTTGCCCTTCAGCATCAGCTGCTGAGGTCCCCATAGTGCCCACATCCCAGGGTGGCTCAGCGGTGTGGAAATTTTTTAATGTGTGTGCCTCAGATCGGACCAAAGCCATCTGTTCACTCTGCCAACAAAAATTGAGCCGTGGAAAGGCCAACACTCACGTAGGGACAAGTGCCTTACGAAGGCACCTGGAGAAAAGGCACAAACAGCAATGGGATGGCCACCTGAGCAAAAGCAGCAGCAGCACACAAAAGCAAAGCCACCCTCCTTCTCCTCTTCCTCCTCCATCAGGTGCATTATCTGCTTCTGCCGCTTTCTCCCTTCCACCTTCACAGGCACCCTCCTCCACTCCGCCTCTGCCCTTGAGCGGTTCCTGCTCCTCTGCCCACAGCAGCAGTCAGGTGTCCGTGAAGGAAATGTTTGAGCGGAAGAAGCCAATTTCGGCCAGTCACCCCCTTGCCCGGCGTCTGACAGCTGGCGTGGCTGAACTGTTAGCTCGGCAGCTGTTACCATACCGGCTGGTGGACTCTGAGGCCTTCCGTAAATTTGTGGCCATCGGAACACCGCAGTGGAAGATGCCAGGCCGCACTTATTTTTCGAGAAAGGCCATACCCCAACTGCACCGTGAAGTTGAGAGGCAAGTGGTGTCATCTCTTGCGAAGAGCGTTGGGTCAAGGGTACACCTGACCACGGATGCCTGGTCTGCCAAGCACGGGCAGGGCCGCTACATTACCTACACAGCCCATTGGGTGAACCTGGTGGTGAACGATGGCAAGCAGGGCGCAGCGGACCAAATTGTGACACCTCCACGGCTTGCAGGCAGGCCTCCTGCCACCTCCTCTCCTCCTGCTACATGCTCTTCGCTGTCCTCCTCCTCCTTGGCTGAGTGGCAGTTCTCCTCTCCAGCTACACAGCCCCAGCTCCGCAGGGCCTATGCTGCATGCCAGGTACGACGGTGTCACGCCATCTTAGACATGGCTTGTCTCAAAGCGGAGAGTCACACTGGAGCAGCTCTCCTGGCTGCTCTTAAGAAACAGGTGGATGAGTGTCTGACCCCGCACCACCTGGAGATAGGCAACGTGGTGTGCGACAACGGCAGCAATCTGCTTGCCGCTTTGCATATAGGGAAGCTGACACACATACCCTGCATGGCACATGTCATGAATCTAGTGGTTCAAAGATTTGTGGCAAAGTACCCTGGCTTAGCGAATGTCCTGAAGCAGGCCAGGAAGTTCTGTGGGCATTTGAGGCGGTCTTACACAGCCATGGCACGCTTTGCGGAAATTCAGCGCAAAAACAACATGCCGGTGAGACGCCTCATTTGCGATAGCCCGACTCGCTGGAACTCGACCCTGCTCATGTTCTCCCGCCTGCTAGAACAGAAGAAAGCCGTGACCCACTACCTCTACAACTACAGTAGAATGAAACAGTCTGGGAAGATGGGGATGTTCTGGCCCGACAACTGGACACTGATGGAGAATGCATGCAGGCTCATGCGGCCGTTTGAGGAGGTGACCAACCTGGTGAGCCGCAGTGAGGGCACCATCAGCGACTTAATTCCCTACGCTTACTTCTTGGAGCGTGCTGTGCGTAGAGTGGCGGATGAAGCTGTGAATGAGCGTGACCAGGAACCGTTACGGCAGGAACAGGCATGGGACCAATTTTCATCAGACCCAGCTGTTTCCTCAACACCTGCGGCAGCACAGAGGGGGGAGGAGGAGGAAGAAGAGAAGTCGTGTGCAGAAGACGAATCAGACTCAGAGGATGATGAGCAAGGTGTTTCTTTGGGGAGGAGGAGGAGGAGGAGGAGGGGACAGCGGCAGGAGAACAACCTCAGCAGGCATCGCAAGGGGCTTGTGCTGCTCAACCTTCCCGTGGTATTGTTCGCGGCTGGGGGGAGGAGGTTGACTTACCTGACGTCACTGAGGAAGAGCAAGAGGAGATGGAGGGTACTGGATCCGACTTTGTGCAGATGTCGTCTTTTATGCTGTCCTGCCTGTTGAGGGACCCCCGTATAAAAAACCTCAAGGGGAATGAGCTGTACTGGGTGGCCACACTACTAGACCCTCGGTACAGGCACAAAGTGGCGGACCTGTTACCAACTCACCGGAAGGTGGAAAGGATGCAGCACATGCAGAACCAGCTGTCAACTATGCTTTACAATGCCTTTAAGGGTGATGTGACGGCACAACGCCAGCAAGGTACCACTGCCACTAATCCTCCTCCCGTGTCCACGCAGTCAAAGACAGGACGCTCCAGCGATCTCATGGTGATGTCGGACATGCGGACGTTCTTTAGTCCAACGCCTCGCCGTAGCCCTTCCGGATCCACCCTCCACCAACGCCTGGAACGGCAGGTAGCCGACTACCTGGCCTTAAGTGTGGATGTAGACACTGCTGTGAACAGCGATGAGGAACCCTTGAACTACTGGGTGCGCAGGCTTGACCTGTGGCCAGAGCTGTCCCAATTTGCCATCCAACTTCTCTCCTGCCCTGCCGCAAGCGTCCTCTCAGAAAGGACCTTCAGCGCAGCTGGAGGCATTGTCACAGAGAAGAGAAGTCGCCTAAGTCACAAAAGTGTTAAGTACCTCACCTTTATCAAAATGAATGAGGCATGGATCCCGGAGGGCTGCTGCCCGCCCCAAGACTAAGTCAGTCCCCGCACATACAGCATCTCTGCCTGCACGCCGTGTGACTGGCTGCCTGGCCTGCCCCAAGAAGACTAAGTCGCTCCCAGTCCCTCCACACAGCATGTCTGCCTGCAGGCCGCTTGACTACCTTCTCCGCCACCACCAACAGGGTCCGGGACTCCAGGCGGATTGCTGAATTTTTTAGGCCGCTGCTAGCAGCGGCCGCTGTAATAATTTTTCGGGTGCGTGTACATGACTGCCTAATTTTTCTGGCTGCACTGCGGGCAGCTGCAACAACAAAAGAAAAGGCATGTACATGCGCCCATTCCCCTTCGTGATCATTACCTTGCCGTGGTGAAGGGGCTTGCGTATCACAATGGAGCAATGACCGGCGCCTAGATGAGTGTCTCGGGGGGCACACCCACGATAATAAGGTCGTTGCCTCATTGTGGTCAGACCAAATTTGATCAGCTGGAAAGTCACTGTTCTGTCATTCAGCTACATCAGCCAGGTGACCATATGGGCTGTAAAGCCACCAAAACCTGCACTCTCGCCATGGTGCGCACCAGTAAAGCACGGCCGTCACTACACAAACAGCTGTTTGCGGTGCGTTACACGGTGAGTTTGGTGTGTCAGTGTGAAGCAGTACCTTAATTACACTACCTGATTGATGTATACACATGCAAGATGTTTGAAAGCACTTTAGGCCTGTCATTTAGCATTCAATGTGATTTCTGCCCTTAAAACGCTGCTTTGCGTCAAATCCAGATTTTTCCCGGGGAATTTTGGCATGTATCCCACTCCGCCATCCCCCCCTCCAGGTGTTAGACCCCTTGAAACATCTTTTCCATCACTTTTGTGGCCAGCATAATTATTTTTTTTTTTCAAAGTTCGCATCCCCATTGAAGTCTATTGCGGTTCGCGAACTTTAACGCGAACCGAACCTTTCGCGAAAGTTCGCGAAACCGGTTCGCGAACCGAAAATCGGAGGTTCGGCCCAACACTACTAACTGCGAGGCTATGGAAAAAGCTGAATCATCATCATATCAGACAATAGCATTAAAGAGAATCTGTATTGTTAAAATCCCACAAAAGTAAACATACCAGTGCATAGGGGACATCTCCTATTACCCTCTGACACAATTTCGCCGCTCCTCGCTGCATTAAAAGTGGTTAAAAACAGTTTTAAAAAGTTTGTTTATAAACAAACAAAATGGCCACCAAAACAGGAAGTGTGTTGATGTACAGTATGTCCACACATAGAAAATACATCCATACACAAGCAGGCTGTATACAGCCTTCCTTTTGATTCTCAAGAGATCATTTGTGTGTTTCTTTCCCCCTGTTCTCATGCACTGAAGTTTCAGGCTGCTTGTTTCTTCCTGCAAACAGCTTTGCCCTTGTCTGTAATTCTTCAGTATGTGAAAGCCCAGCCAGCTCAGAGGACGATTTATCCAGCTTGTAAAAGATAAGAGAGAAGAGAGAAGCTGCTCTAATCCTAAATAACACACAGGCAGTGTGCATAGAGGGGCCTGGAAGAGGGAGTTCATAGCAGAACCACAACACTGAAGAACTTGGCAGCCTTCCAGACACAGGCCGACAAGTCTGACAGGGGAAAGATACATTGATTTATTACAGAGACAGTGATAGTATAAAGTGCTGCAGTAAGCCAGAACACATTAGAATAGCTTTTTGAACTTGTAGGATGATAAAAAACAGGATGCAATTTTTGTTACGGAGTCTCTTTAAACCTACTTTTTCTGCTTTTTAAAACAGAAAATGAAACTGGGAGGTTCTAAAAAAATGAATACATTTTTCAGGAGTAGGATGGATAAAATTGTTTATCTTCACTGTTTATTTTCAACTTGAATTTTCCATAATGTTCATGTATAAGTTAAAACGTTTGTATTTAGTTTAAATTGCTGTTGGCACTTTGTGATAGTAAAGTGACTTTGCAGTGTGTACACTTGACCTCCAAAAGGTTCGCCACCACTGTCCTAATCTAATGTCCCACCATTGCTTAGTTCATGTAAACTTGTCTCCACCCACGACCACACCCACATTCTGGTCCATGACCACACCCAGCCCCATTTTTTGGCGCGCTATGACCGCCACACAACACCACCCCAAATTTTTGGCGCACCGCCCCTCTTTTTCCTCCCCCCCTTTTTGCTCCCCCCCTGGAAAATTTTCTGCGGACGCCCATGCTTAGGTGCTGTGGACTGAATGAGAGATCGAATAGAGGATACTTTGTCAGCAAAGTAGCAAGCAAATGTCAGTAATCTGTGCTAGACTGGAGAATCCCTCATACATTGATTTGAGCTATTTGACATAAATATGGTAGCCTCCATACCCCTTCTCAGTTCAAGTGTCCTTTAACCTCCCTGGCGGTAAGCCCGAGCTGAGCTCGGGCTATGCCGCGCAGGGGGAGATCTCAGCCCCTGGTGGGGCGATTTTTATTCTGTAAATTGCTGTGCGCGCAGCCAGCACTTTGCTAGCCGCGCGCACAGCTTGATCGCCGCCGCTCTGCGGCGATCGGCCGCACGCAGCGGCGAAAGAGGGCCCCCCCCCCGCCAGAGCCCTGCGCTGCCCGGACCAATGAGTTCCGGGCAGCGCTATGGGCTGGATCGGAGGTGTCTGACGTCAGGACGTCGGCTGACGTCCATGACGTCATCCCGATCGTCGCCATGGCGACAGGAGAAGCCAAACAGGGGAACGCGTTGTATACGCGTTCCCCTGTTTGCTATAGATGCCGGCGACGATCGCACTAGAGGGACACATGCGCCCTCTAGTGGTGTTTGATGTAGCTACCACTCTGGTAGCTTTACATGAAACAAAAAAAAAAAAATTTAAAAAAAAGTTTTTTTGCCAATTTGGCAAAAAAAGTTAACCGCCAGGGAGGTTAAAAAGAAGTGCAGTTTTACATCTGGGCAGTTTTAGAAATTCATAGCTCACTGAAAACAGACGCAGAAATATACATGTTAATAACAACAAATTAAAGAACATCTGGTAAAGCATTGATATAGGTTTGTGGAATTTTACTGAAAGTCAGATTACTGAAAGACCTTGCCAAAACATTTCCATGTTGCGTAGAAAAGCTTTAATTTGAAGTAAAATAATCTGGTAATATTGCTGATTACATTAGCGCACATGTGTACACACTGGGCACAAAACAGGATAGCATTAGACTGTAATAGAAGTGCTGCATTACTCATATAAACTAATTTGATAAAATGTGATTTGCTTACTAAGCAGTCACTGGCGCCAAATTGGTTAGATAAGGGTATAACAATATGCTGGCAGCACAATATATACATAACTATAAATATCTAAACATTTATGATGACAAACACATGGTTAGTATAAGGCCATTGTTCCAATAAGTGATGTGTAGTGTTAAGTAGCTAAAAAGACATTGCCAGCACTGAGTTCCAATTCACCTTTGTGTGTGGAAAATTAATAAAGGTACTAATTTGACCTGAAATAGAAAAGCTTGAAAACTTGTCCCTGCATACAGTGGTGAAAACTTAAGATCAAAAGTCTAGCCTCAAAGATATAGAGAGTCCTACTATAGCAATTGCCAGGACTTTGCATTATGATAGGTAGAAGGTATCTCCAATTTATTGGGTTAGTAGGGTCAAGGAAGGCTAGGTTCTTGAGGCCAAACTTGTGGAGAAGCAAAGAGGGGACAAGGGGACACCGGGAGCTCAATTGGTATATTGTTGGTTTCCACAATGCTGCATAATACAGTAATACAATATACTCACAAAAGCTTGGCCGCGCCAGAGGCAACTACTCAAGACAGCATATGAGGAAGTACCATCCCCACTCGGCCTTGTGAAAGTATGAGGTGGTTGCTACTCCTTGAAAAAAAAACACCACACAGAAATGAGACCCCCCAAATGGGACAATGGGTTAGGGTTAGAGCCGCTTGGTGTGGTCAAACTAATAAAAAAGGGGTGGGTAGCTGCCCAAAAATGCGTAGGAGTCCTATACTGTAGGAATGAGATGGTGTAGTGAATAACTTCTGTGAACAGAAGGAGCGAGCAGTGGAACTTCAATGTGATTAGAATCAAAATAAAAAATTGGGTGCTGCTCTTTAAAATCCACTGCAGTGGTCATTCAATCTGGAACGCAAGACAGAAAATAGAGCGCACTCAGGGAGCAGTATTTAACATATCAAGGCTGGAATAATCTAACCTTGTGTAGTAGCTGGCAAGCCCATATAGGTTTGTCCAGCAGCAGGGCCTTTGTCCCTCTAGCAGGGGACTGGGCTTGGCAATTTAGCTAATTTTGATTACCCTGGGTGCCTCCTACCCCATCCCATAGGTTTCTGAGGGTTAGGCAATAGAAGGTTGATTAACGAGTCCAGTAAGTATGTGGTGCCCTGAGCATAACAAAGGGTGCTCCACCATTTGGGATGCTTGCTTCAGAAAACGAATGTGAAAATTAACTCGTGAGTAAGTGGATAAATTATCATTCCAGTATTGCTTGATTAATGATGTGAGCATCTGATGTTAATACCTCAGTTACAGCTGTGCAAACTTTTTCCAAGAGGCTGAATGTGCTCTGCATCGAGTTTCTTTTTTTAATAAATACAAATAAAAAATAGCGTAAGGTGCCTGTGAGAATCTGCTCAGCTGCCTGTGCAGACAGGCAGCTTTTTGACCACTGTTCAGGTCTGCATTCTGCAGGTCTCTTTAAGAGAGACCTTTTGTCAGTTCTGCAGCTTGCTGCAGAGGAATTTGCATACGTTTATCATGCAAATTGCCTAGCCACATCCATTGTGGGCTTGCTCTATAAGTACTATCTGTTTCCCACAATGCTTGGCTGGTCATAAGGACTCCTTCCTGTGAAACACTCCTGGAGGAGTGTCAGCCATGCTCTTTGTTTGAAGATCAGCTTAGAGTTATTCCTGGAACTTGCACTAGACAGGTTTCCCTAGTGCAGTTAGGATTGTTTATCTGTTTTGTTTGTCTGTTGCGATTGTCCTGTCCCAGCGACAGAAAATCGTTCTATGTGTCTGGGTGCTAACCGCAACAGTGGTTGTCACTGGTAGCCCCTTCTGATCTGTTTCCCTGGATCGTGCTAGCCTCTTTCCGCCAGTGCTGTGGATCCTTCTGTTCTGCCTCCGTGGATCGTACTAGCATCCTGCGCTAGTGCTGTGGATCCTTCTGTCCTGCTATTCTGTACCTGGATCGCACTGGCATCCTGCGCTAGTGCTGTGGATCCTTCTGTTCTGTCTTCCTGGATCGCGCTAGTCACTTTCGCTAGTGCTGTGGATCCTTCTGTTCTGTCTGTCTGAATCGCACTTGCCCTAGCGTTAGTGGCAGTGGATTCCCCTGGTCTGGATCTTGGAGCTAACCTCGGCTGCGGTCGCTGCTGGTTACTCCTTCTGTTTGTCGTGTGCTTGGATCACACTGCTCTGACAGCAAGAGCAGTGGATCTTTCTGATACCTGGTTCGCACTGGCTCTGACGGTAAGAGCAGTGGTTCCTGTTTGATCGATTCTCGTTGTCTGTCTGTTTGCGTGCGCTTGCTGGTGCCTGCGGTAAGGCAACCGTGTAGCAAGCGCGTTTGTGTGGTGTCTGTCTTGGCTTGGTTAGTTAGGCGTGCTTGTCTCTATTGTGCTTATCACGTGAAGACCGCGCACGAACGCGTCCACTGTTGCGAATGAGTGCGGTGTTCGCATTCAGTTAGCGTTTGTTATTTTCCTTGTTATTCTCATTGTATTATTTGCTGTGCCTTTGCTAACCTCGTATTCTGTTCTGATCTGCCTTTTGTCACTTTTGGCAATCGCCTTTCTTGCGGTTGCGTTTCTGTTTCGTATCTGCTGTTGTGTGTGCGCTGTTGCGGGGTGGCGGCTAGATTGGCGCACACACATACAACCTGTCCCTTTGCTCGTTCTTATTCGCAATCGCTTCTCTTGCTATTGCGTTCTGCGCTTCGTACAATTCCTGTCTGGCATTTGTGGAGGTACAGAGGATTGGTTCCTCTGCACTCCTCAGCGCCATCTGCCGACAGGAATTTCTCTCTACGGGTGCTTAGCACCTTTTGCTGGGTTTCTGCAAATATACGCTTGTGGAGGATTTCCGCCGTATCAGCGCACGCGTTGTGCGCTGATCACGGAGAAAGTTCCACAATCGTTACAGTGCCCTTCCTGAGCTACACCAACCCCATATATTAGGGGTGGTAAAGAGTTGAAAGAGACCCAGTGAGTATGCGAGTAATTCAAAGACTGAAAGGCAGATCCTTAATTCACAACCATTTACCACGTGTACATTCAAAAAGGGCGTTGGGGAAAAAAGGGCGCGTGGTGTAAATGATAAGCAGTAATAGCGTTTATAAAAATATTGTGTTGTATTTCGTTTACAATAATGTTTTACAAATTAAAGAACATTTAATAATGTGTATGAAATTGCAAATTGTGAAAATTATAATCTTCCCTGTTTTAAAAGTGAAACTTATAATTACGTTTGTTAAAAAACGATAATATACTGTATGTTTAATCGTTATAATTGTATAAAATTGTGAATAACCTTAATTTATCGTTTCTTCGTGTAATTAAATCTGAAAATATACATTCGTAATAACTGTTGTAAAACATTAGTAAATATTACTAACAGGGGCGTAACTAGGCCCCACCGGGCCCCCCTGCAGATTTTCTGAGCGGGCCCCCGCCCCCCCCCCCCCCCCGGGGCCCGCTCGCGGCCGTTTTGTGGGTGCTGGAGGGGTGGCAGCATGAGGGGAAAGCCTTGCCCACAGTCGGCGGGGAGAGGGGTAGTTCCCCCCTCTCCCTCACCTCGGGGCTCTCCCCTCTGCGCTCCCCTCCAGCTCGTAAGTGTCTGTGGGGCTGTGGTGGGCAGCGAGCGGCGGGCAGATACATACCTGCTTCCGTGCGTTCCATCGGAGACTTCTCCCTCTAGCGGCTGACGTCACTTCCGGAAGTGACGTCAGCCGCTAGAGGGAGAAGTCTCCGATGGAACGCACGGAAGCAGGTATGTATCTGCCCGCCGCTCGCTGCCCACCACAGCCCCACAGACACTTACGAGCTGGAGGGGAGCGCAGAGGGGAGAGCCCCGAGGTGAGGGAGAGGGGGGAACTACCCCTCTCCCCGCCGACTGTGGGCAAGGCTTTCCCCTCATGCTGCCACCCCTCCAGCACCCACAAAACGGCCGCGAGCGGGCCCCAGGGGGGGGGCCATGCCCCCCCGCGGGCGCAGGGGCTGCAGGGCCTATTCCTACGCCCCTGATTACTAACCTTTTCTATAACTAAACCTAACCCTATTCTCACACAGAACCCTCCCTGTACCTATCCCTAACACTGTAACAACAAAACGGCCCCTGGGGGGTACTCACCTCGGGTGGGGGAGGCCTCAGGATCCTAATGAGGCTTCCCACGCCGTCCTGCGTCCCTCGGGGGTCTCGCTGTAGCCCTCCGTACAGCGGTGACGCAATATTTACCTTCCTGGCTCCTGCGCAGGCGCTCTGATGGCTGTCAGCGCCAAAGTAGGCGGAAATACCCGATCGCCGTCGGGTCTGCTCTACTGCGCAGGCGCAAGTTTCCGGCGCCTGCGCAGTAGAGCGGACCCGACGGAGATCGGGTATTTCCGTCTATTTCCGTGCCGAAAGTCGCCACAGCGCCCCCGCTGGAGCCAGCAAAGGTAAATATTGAACTGACAGTCGGCACAGTCGCCGGCTGTTCGGAGGGCTGCGGCGAGACCCCCGTGGAACAGAGGACGGCGTGGGAAGCCTCATTAGGATCCCGAGGCTTCCCCCACCCGAGGTGAGTACCCCCCAGGGGATGTTTTTCATGTTACAGAGTCTCTTTAAACCTAAATCTCCCCTGGTGGTGCCTAACCCTAAGACCCCCCTGGTGGTGCCTAACCCTAAGACCGCCCTGGTGGTGCCTAACCCTAAAACCCCCCTTAGTAATCGCTTTATTGTGTGGATAATAATGTTTTACAAATAGTGACTGTAAAAAATATATTACTTATTATGTGAATAATGTTGTCAGAAATCCTGTGCTTACCAACTCAGTTGCGGCTGCCACCACTGGCAGCGCATCTGGGACTTCCGGTGCGGCTGCCCGCAGTGGCAGGGATAGTGTCAGCAACGTTCCTGCGGGGATCCGGCCGCATGATACTCAGACTGTAAATGAGGGTGGACGCATGCGCTGGCAACGTCGCTCCTCTTATGCCCTAAGGAAGCGTGTCAGCTATTCAGCTGACACGCAGGACTCCACCTCCAGTTCCTGATTGGGGGGTGTGTTCTCCTGCTCACCCGGGCTATTTAAGCTCTGTTCTGACACTTGCTCACTGTCTGCTCTAGCTAACACTTCAGAGTGAAGGCTTCAGACCTTAGTCAGTTCCGTGTGTGGCTTGAACCGGCAGGACCCCGGGGATTCCATACTAGCTCAGCTATTTATATTGTATTACCTGTGTATTGACCTCTGCCTGTTTTTCTGACTACTCTCTGCCCGACGATTTTGTACCTTGCCAATCTGATCTGTTGCCGACCTCTGCCTGTTTACTCACTTAGATTTAGCCTGCCGATTCTGTACCTCTGCCTATCTGACCAGTTGCCGACCTCGGCCTGATTACTCACCTTGTTATTGCCTGCCCATTTTGTATCTGACCAATCTGATCTGTTGCCGACTCGATTGCCTGACCATTCTATATATATATATATATATATATATATATATATATATATATATATATATCTGTTTGTACTGCCTTCTACTGTCACTGTATGTAAGACTTTACCCTTTCAGGGAAAGTCTATTTATTGTCTGTCTGCTAGTGCCCACACACACTAGCAGATCGTTACATTAGAGCAGACCAATATCAATATGGAAGAGCTCTGCAAACAAGTGCAAGCTCTCACACTGGTGGTTGGTAACCAAAGCAGTACCGTTACTAACCAACATGAACAGTTGGACAGTTTGTCCCAGGCTGTTCGCGGACTGCAGCTGCAGCAGCACGTTCAAACTGCTCCACCGGCTCACCCAGTATCTGAGCCTAAAATGCCATTGCTGGAGAGATTTTCCGGACATAGAAGCTATTTCCGCAACTTCAGGAGTCGTTGTCTATCCTACTTTGAAGTAAGACCTATTTCCTCCGGCAATGAGCATCAGAGGGTCACCCTGGTTAAAACACTCTTGCAGGGTGATACCCAAACTTGGCCCTACAATTTACCACCTGATCATGAGGCTTTGAATTCTGTCAATAATTTCTTTGAGGCCATGGCTGTTATTTATGATGATCCAGATACAGCTGCCACTGCTATACGCAAGATCCGCAACCTCCGTCAGGGACATAGTTCTGCGGAGGATTATGCTGCAGAATTTCGTAAGTGGGCTAGTGCCTCTAGGTGGGAAAATTTTGCCCTCATGGATCAATTTTTATTGGGGTTGTCTGATAGAGTGCCTGAAGTCCTGATTAGTCACCCTGAACCCCGCACTCTGGAGGAAGCCATTTCCTTGGCTATTAAAATTGACCGCAGAATCCGTTATCGTCACCAGAGCCGGTCTCGGTCATTTTTACGATCCTCCGTGCAAACTTCCTGTCCTGTTAAACCCTCTGATGAACCCATGCAGCTGAGTTATCTGATCCTGAGAGGCAGAGAAGAAGACAGGAGGGTTTATGTCTTTATTGTGGGGAAAAATGGCATGTGGTACAAAATTGTGTTAAGAAGTCGGGAAAACTTCTCCGCCTAGGTTCTGTCAGTGGTGTGCCCCTAGGCAATCTTCAATCACCCCAGACCTTTGATAAAATGCTGCTACCAATTAAGGTTTCTTTTAAGGATTGTGAAGTATCTTCTCAAGCCTTCATCGATTCAGGAGCAGCAGGAAATTTTATCGATGCCAGTTTAGTGGAGGAATGGGGAATTCCTATGAAAAAACTCTACGTAACTGGTATTGATGACCCATTTCGCAGACAGTCGCTCTCACCTGTCAGATTGGCTTGTTTCATGTGGAGAAGATGCAATTTTATGTTTTGAAAATGGCGTCATGTTCCTTTGTTCTGGGTCTTCCCTGGTTACAAAAACATTCGCCTCAGTTTGATTGGAGCACAGGACAACTCACATCCTGGTCTCCATTTTGTCTTAAGAACTGTTTTGAAAAAATTTGGGCATTATTTTAACCTATCCAAAATAATGCCCAGAGGGTGTTTCTAACACCCAGTGGCTGGCCTCTCCTCTTACTGTCTGCGCATGTCCTGCTGGATCCTATGGAAGCGCATTGGGCATGTGCATGCCTGTTGGTTTCCGGCGGACCCGGGCTGCCTGGAACGCACTGGCCGCGTCTCGTTTTAGATGCGGCTGATGCACTTCCGGGTAGAACGCCTTTCATGGCGTGAGGCACGCCGGCGATTATACACACAACAACTACACGGTCTGGGGTCCTGAGGAGCCGGATTACCGGCGAAACCGGTCGACAGTCAGCCCACTTGTTCACCTACTTTGTGGTACTTTTCAATTGCACAGTGTTGAAGTTGTTTAAAAAGTAAGTAGAAAAAATATCTCTGAGAAAAAACTCAGGTGAAACAGTGAATTGCATATGGACCATTGTTGTTGGTTCTGTGAAAAGATGTATAATATAGCTTTTTAGAGAATGCTAAATTGCAGAACTACAAGCGGTGCGAAGTGTCTTACCGCATCAGGCTCCAATGTCACATCTTCTGTTTCTTCTCCTCTGCCGCCTAGTACAACGTCTCTCTATGATTCCAGACAGCATCTCTCATCATCTGACCCACTGGAGAGACGCCAGCTGAAGCCACAGAGACAAGATGCTGAGCAGCTAAGGAGAGGGGAAGCTAAAGATGCAACAGCGGAATCTGGAGAGAGGTGAAACTGGGGACACATCTGGCTATCTATACTGTGAAGGTGATGCTAAATTTACTGGAGGGAACACAACCAGCTAACTATGAGGGAACATCTGATAAGGTGGCTTCCTCTCCTCTGGCACTTAGCATCTTGTCTCTATGGCTCCAGCTGGTGTCTCTCATCATGAGACTTTGCTCCATCCACAATTCTTCTTTAGGGGGTGCACCTATACCAGGGGCAAACGCAGGATTTTTAAGGGGGGGGTTCCTGAAAGGTCCAGAAGCACGTATGTCCCGAGTGCTTCCGAATACAGGTGGCTCCATACTGCCCATGCACAAAAGTGCGCTGGCGTATTACGGAGCTGCCTATCTTTGGAAGTACTCAAGGACACTAGTGTGTCTGAGGGCTTCTGGTAGCAGCAAATGTGTACGGGGTACAGCGCTGGAACAACTCCCCAAGAGAGGAACAGGAGATAGACTTAGTTTGGACAATTCAGTGGAATATGCTACATAGTTTCACATAGCGCAAGCGATACCCATATGATGCAGGGATATATGCATCTGCGGAAGATGGTGGCGCTATATAAATACTAAATAATAATATTTTGCCTCACCAGGATTGCACTTTTATTTAGCTTTCCTGTATGACAAGAACACACAGTCAGCTCTAGGGGAAGAGGGAAACAAAGGTGAATGAGGGAGGGCTGGTGCACACCAAGAGTGCTTCTGAGCGTTTTTCAAATCAACAGTGATTTGAAAAGCGCTTGGCTAATGTTACCCTATGTGGGTGTTCCCACAGCAGCGTTGTGATTTTTTCAAAATCGCAGGTATACTGCATGTAGCATGTTTTTGAGCAATTCATTCAAAAATCGCTCTGAAAATCACTTCACAAAATCACACTCACAAATTGCTAGCGATTGCTATTGTCATTTTGGCATGCACTAGCCCAGAGAGAGGAGTGGAGAAATTGAGAATAGCCTGAGATGGAGCAGAGAACCTATCTGTATTGAAGTCCCACATCACACAGGCTACTTGCCTGTAATCGGACTCCTGTCCCTGTCAGTCTCTCACACAAGTCAGAAAGAAGCCATCCTGGAGTCTAGGGACTGTCAAAAACTTTTCAGCTTGTTAACCACACCTTATCCACACATGCAGTCATTATAACAATGGGGAGAGACTAGACAGATGTTTGCCCACAGACCCTGAGTCCAGGCAAGCTCTGCATCATGCTGTGCATATTTACCAGCTTGCCTGCACTCTAATTTCATCATGTCTGACACTTCTGTGCTGTGGAGAGTCCGGGACTCCATAATCAACATTCTCTCACTGCAGGCTGCATGTTCTTGTGAGGGAAGCTGGGCTGCCTCTCTCATTCTATTAGCTGGAGGGAGGCACCAGAAGTAAGAAGGGAGGGAGAATGAGGCTGTTTATTTTATGCAGGCTTCCCTGGCTGAATACACAGCTCAGTGCAGGGGGGAGGTTCCAGACACCCGAAATAGCCCCCTCAGTTCGCCAGTGTATACTGGGAGAACATCTAGCTACCTATACTGGGGCCGCGGGCAGGGGGCATCTACCTACCTAATAATGATATCTAGCGGTACATGAATATTTAGTTATTTTATTTGGGGGAGCTGACTATCCTTCATCTGGAGACATGTAACTAGTTAATTATGTTATCTTGAGGCACTTAGCAACTTAATTCTTTTATCTGGAGACTTGTGAATACTTAACAATTGCATGCAACCCACACCACGGAAGCTGTCACAAGATTACAATGTGAAACTTCTTTATATGCATTGGCACAATGTATGCCAGCTGAGATGGAGGTGCTAAAAAAATAGGTGTTGATCCCAGAGGGGTGTGATCCACAGAGGAAGTTACCCCAAAGTGAGGCTTAATGGATCGACAAATTGGATTGCTTATACCCATTGGGATCAAATGAAGAAGTTAGCTTAAAATGCTTTTTGTAATACTATACCTTTAAAGGGAGCCTTAACTGTGGGGAAAAAAAAAACCATTTCACTTACCTGGGGCTTTCCCAAGTCTCCTGCAGCCGTCCTGTGCCCGCGCCGGTCCTTCGGTGCCCTCCGGTCTCCCTCCGCGGCTAAGTTTCATTTGCGGCCGACTGCCAGTCGTCCTCCGGCAAAGCATCTTCTTCTTTCGCATCAGTTTGGTCAGGCGATAGATATGTAAGTCTCTGATTTGCTAGTCATGATCGTTTGCTTAAGCAGGAGGTTATCACAGCAAGTCAGAGCTTTCCAAATCTATCATGCTTCTCCATGAGTTCTCCTAGACATGACCAACACTACTTTGGATGCAATAATTAGTATCATTTTACAACATAACAATGGTAATTTATAAAGATATAAAAAAATCACTTAAAATATGTTTTAAACCATGAGGCAATTCTCTGTCACACAATAATATGATACAATTATTTATCATGTTTAAGAGTTGTTACAGGGCAGAATACAGCTGTATGAAGGCATATTAGCCTAGCATTCACCTTGTCCTAATTAAAGCTCTGTTTACTCTATTTCATTAGCATCTCTGCCATAGAGAAAGGTGAAGCCCATGTGGTGTTGTTGTAGTGAGTGTCTGGCTGGAACTGAGATGTTTTTCTAATTAATTGAATCAGTCAATTCATTTATAGTAGACTTTTGAGAATAGTCGGGTATTTGTGTCACCCAGGAAACTGGATCTGCCAAATGATCAAACATTCACTCTGGTCTAATTAGTCAGTATGATGTCCATTAGTTCCTCCTCTGGGTGCTGGAAAAAGAACCAGAGTTTAACACATTTCCATTTATAAACCCAGGCAGGGCCGCAGATATAAAAGATGTGTTATTGACATGAGTGACTTCTGTGCTCAATGTTCTGATCCTTCAAACTAACAGCATAGAACAAAGCAAGAGCGCTGTGCACTGACCTCAGTTGTTTCCTCTAGACTGATATAGCAATTACCTTTCTGCTTTAAAGATTTCTCATTATTATCGTTGTTTAAATCATTCAGATGAAAAAAGAGCAATAAAACCTTTTCCAAACAGACTTTGTACTAAGGTTATTTTTAGTATATTTTTAACAAAGTGTATACGGTAGTTATAAAGAAATTAACGCAATCCGATATAGAAAAATTGCATAGACAATAATAACATAGTCAGTCTAATTAGATACATACAGAGAAAACCCATACACAAAATGCATAGAATATGGAGTGTCACAGGAGCCCTAGTGGCTGACCGCACTTAGCCTTCTAAACAGTGCCAGCGCACAGATCGTGCGAACTCTGGTCGCAGTCAATGCGCAGGAACCGTTAAGAATTAGCCGCAGACAACTCAGAAGGGAGCCTGTGAGACACGGGTGATTACAACTTCACCCACTGGTTCAGAGTAAACTGCCACCACCGCGGTTACCATGGGACCGTGGAGCCCACTAACTGACTAGTCCTGCGAATAAAACGGTTAAACACACGATATTCTGTCTAGCCAACAACAAACAAACAGTAGCGTATCTTCAGAGACCCGGGATCAGTTCTGTGTGTGCTGATAAGCAGGGTAGCGGACAGTGAATGACTTGGAGGAAGTCGTTTATTCACGCAATATAAATAATTAATATATACAGACAATTATTAAAATCACAATTATTAAAACAGTAATAGCCAGTATGAAATAAAAAGGAAGAAAATACTTATGGTTTGTGGAAATATGTCCTTGTGGGAAAATCATAAAGTTCTTGTGTAACGATTGGTGTCAGCAAGAGGCACAAATATCTGATTAAGTGGTGATATACAGAATCACCACTAATGCAGATATGTTAGAGTGAAATAGTCAGTATCTTCCTGATGGTAAATCAGCGGAAGGCTCACTAACACGGTAAGTGCCTGAAATGATCTACTCAGACCAGTGTCACACCCCGAACCTTGATTATTGGGGATCCGCAGTATCGCCAATAATACAAGGATAGACCCGATTATATAGCAATCTGCGGAATTGCTAATAATGCGGGTAGATGTAAAGCAGTGGACACACGATCAACATGGAAATAAACAAAGCAGTAAATATTCACAAAGTTGTGGAAATATCCACCACACGGCAATTCCTCAGAGGTGTGGTTACCTCTGAATGGGAACCCCGTGTGTGAGATCCCCCAAAGTGGCAGTGGAGGAATCTCAGCCTCTGGCAGTAACGGTCTGCTAGGGCTGGCGTCTCAGGGAGGCAAGCCTCAGATAATAACCCAACAGTGGGAGACGTTCCACTGAAGGGAGCAAGGTCAGACAGAAAGAGGCTCGGCAACAGTACAGGCGGCAACAGTACAGAGACGTGAGACGAGAGAATAGTCAGGAACCAAGCCAATAGTCGTTAACGGTACGGGCTGGCAGAGTACAGAATCAGGAAGCAGAAGAGAAGTCAAGACAGGAACAGAATCATACACAGAGAATCAATAACAATAATAATCTCCTAGTCTAGGTGTGAAGTCCTTGGTTTCAACACCTGGGATCTAGTCTAAGGTCTGAGTGCTGACACAGGGTATCGCAAACACAGACGAAGTGTGACTGAAAAGCACTTCCTTATATACTGCCTGGGAGAGAAGTCTCCACCCCAGGCAGCAACCAATCAGAGCAGGCTAAAATGTCAGCTGACCTCCAGGTCAGCTGACACGCTTTCTAAGAGTATAAAGGCGTGTCTGGCGTGCGGCCGCACCCCCTAGAGGCAAGATGGCAGAACCCTGGTGAACAGCATGTTGGTGAGTTTGGAGCAGAGTGCTCGGACGGGTGTGCGCAGCGGATGCGGACGAATTTCCGCATCCCGCGTTGGAAGGTCCGCTTGCCGGACTGGATGCGACCATATTTCCGCAATCCATCCGGCGTTGCAGATTTTTCGTTACAGTACCCCTCCCTCTAGGCGTGGACTCCGGACACGTCCCACCTGGCCTGTCAGGATGGAGCTCATGGAACCGTCTCCTAAGTTTATCAGCATGTAAATCACCTGCTTTGACCCAGGATCTTTCCTCTAGACCGTACCCTCTCCAATGCACCAAATACTGCACTGAACCCTGAACTCGTCTGGAGTCCAAGATCTCCTCAACCTCCCATTCAGGCTCACCATCAACCATGACAGGGTGAGGCGGGAGGGAGTCCACCTGAACAGCTGGTTTCAGGAGTGACACATGAAAGGCTTTCCCCACCTTTAGAGAATGCGGTAACCTGACTCTGTAAGTAACACGATTAACCCTTTCAGAAATTGGATATGGTCCAATATACCTGGGCCCCAGTTTCGCGGATGGCTGCCTCAGAGCTATATGACGAGTTGATACCCAAACCTTGTCTCCTGGTTTAAACTCCCACTCCGCAGACCGTCTCTTATCTGCCTGCCTCTTCTGTATGATGAAAGCCTTTTTTACATTTTCTCCGACATTAGCCCAAATCCTCTTGAAAGATTCCTGCCACTCCTCCAGGACAGGAATGGAGAGGTCGACACTGGCAAAGGAGAAAATTTGGGAGATTTCCCATTGACAATTTGAAAAGGCGCATAACCAGAGGACTCATTCCTGAGATTGTTATGTGCGAACTCAGCAAATGGTAGAAACTCCGCCCACTGGTGTTGGGCGTCCGCCACATAACATCTCAGGAACTGTTCCAGAGATTGATTGGTCCTCTCTGTCTGGCCGTTGGTCTGTGGATGGTAACCTGATGAAAAGGACAACGACATACCCATCCCCTTACAGAAGGCCCGCCAGAACCTAGAGACAAACTGGACCCCTCTGTCTGAGACAACATTCTCTGGAATGCCGTGTAATTTAAAGATATTTTGAATGAAAAGATCTGCTAGTTTTTGAGCAGTAGGGAAACCACTCAAAGGCACAAAGTGGGCCATCTTACTGAATCTGTCTGTGACCACCCATATGACAGTCTTTCCATTGGAATCTGGAAGTTCTCCCACAAAGTCCATGGAAATATGTGTCCATGGCTCCTGAGGGGAGGGCAGTGACTGCAAAGTTCCAACTGGAGCCAGTCGGGAGGGTTTGCTCCTGGCACAGACGGTACAGGTCTTAACAAATTCCTTGCAATCTTGTTGTAGAGATGGCCACCAGACAGATCTACACAACAATTCTTGGATTCGGGTAATGCCAGGGTGTCCAGCATTCTTGTGTCCATGAAACAACTGCAGCACTTTGGGACGTAAAGTACAAGGGACATAAAGAACCCCTATTGGTTTCCCTTCTGGGACTTCTAATTGAAAAGGACTTAAGAGGCTAGGAAGGTCTTCAACTATCTCAGTGGCTGCCAGGATGATCTCTTTCGACAGAATACTTTCTGAGGAAGGAGATGGAGCAGTTTCAGGTTCAAAACAACGAGAAAGGGCGTCCGCTTTAACGTTCTTACTCCCTGGTGTGAATGTAATTATAAAATTAAAACGGCAGAAAAAGAGAGCCCATCTAGCCTGTCTGGGGGTGAGTCTTTTAGCTTTTTCAATGTACTGTAAATTTTTATGATCCGTGTACACAGTAATTACATGCTCCGCCCCCTCTAACCAGTGGCGCCACTCCTCAAAAGCAAGCTTGATGGCTAATAATTCCCTGTTTCCAACATCATAATTTCTCTGGGCAGGGGAGAATTTTCTGGAAAAAAAAGCACAGGGATGAAGCTTGCCCTGAAGTCCTGAACGTTGAGACAATACTGCTCCTACTCCAACCTCCGAGGCATCCACCTCCACTATAAATGGGTAAGCAACATCTACATGACGTAATATGGGAGCAGAACAGAATGCCTCTTTCAGAGAGGAAAATGCCACAACTGCTTCTTCTGACCAATGAGTGGCATCAGCCCCTTTTTTTGTCAAATTAGTAAGCGGAGACACCACCGAAGAGGACCCCTTGATAAATTTTCTATAATAATTTGCGAATCCCAAGAATCTCTGTAGTGCTTTAAGCCCAGATGGTTGTGGCCAATCCCTTACAGCAGAGACCTTCTTGGGATCCATGGACAACCCTGATGTAGAGATAATGTAACCAAGAAAGGCAATCTCCTTTACCTCGAAAACACATTTCTCTAATTTCGCAAACAATTGATTCTCCCTGAGTCTTTGTAACACATACTTTACATGTTGGCGGTGTTCCGTGATATTTTTAGAAAATATCAAGATATCATCTAAGTAGACGATTACAAAGCGACCCAGTACCTCCCTAAAAATCTCGTTGACGAACTCCTGAAAAACTGCAGGAGCGTTACACAACCCAAAGGGCATCACCAAGTATTCGTAATGCCCCTTGGGAGTGTTGAATGCCGTCTTCCATTCATCTTCCTCCCTGATACGGATCAAATTGTAGGCCCCCCTTAGATCCAACTTAGTGAAAACAGAAGCCCTGGGAACCTGTGTAAATAAATCGTCGATTAGCGGTAGTGGATACCGATTCTTAATCGTGATCTTATTTAGACCCCTGTAATCAATACAGGGGCGCAAACCACCATCTTTTTTCTGAACGAAAAAGAATCCCGCTCCTGCAGGAGATCTTGAAGGGCGGATGAAACCCTTCTGCAAATTTTCCTGAATGTACTCGTCCATGGCCAATTTTTCCGGGGACGAGAGGTTGTATAGGTGGCCCCTGGGTGGCATGGTTCCTGGTTTCAAATCTATTGGGCAATCAAAAGGTCTATGGGGGGGTAATTGATCTGCTGCCCTAGGACAAAAGACATCAGCATATTCCTGATATTGTGGAGGTACTCTTTCCACTTGAATCTTAGTAGAACACAAAACTACATTCTGTAAACAATGTTGTGTACAATAAGGCGACCAAGTAGTCAACTGCCCATTCCCCCAATCAAACTGAGGAGAATGTAATCGTAACCAGGGCAACCCTAGTATCACCGTAGAGGTAGACATCTTTAAAACGAAAAACTGTATGACCTCCCTGTGCAGAGCTCCCACTTGCAGCGAGAGGGGAGGTGTCTGACACAGTGGGGACTTTCCTTGCAAAGGAGTGTCATCAATCGCTGTAACATATAAATGTTTTCCTACCGGAAGTACAGGGATATTTAAACTTAAAGCAAAGCTTAAATCTAAAAAGTTAGCTGTTGACCCGGAATCTACAAATGCTGTGGTAGGAAAGTTCTGCCCTTCCCAATTTAGGGAACAGGGCAATAAAATTTTTTCTTGTTTTGGAGTTAAAACAATTCCGCTTAGGGTGGTACCCCCTACCACACCTAAGCCGAGGAGTTTCCCGACTTCCTACCACAGTTTTGTGCAATGTGGCCCTTTTCCCCGCAGTACATGCAAAGACCCTCTCTGCGTCTTCTGGACCTTTCCGCCTCCGTGAGGCGCCCGTGGCCTAACTGCATCGGCTCCTCAGTCTCAACTGCTGCCGAGCTACTGGCCCCAGAAGTCCTAGAGTACATGGGGTATCTGCCCTTCTTGTTGTACCTCAGACGCCTATCTATTTTAATAGACAGCGTAATAGCCTCATCTAGATCTTTGGGTTCCGGATAACTAACCATCACGTCAGTTACTGCTTCTGACAACCCATCTAGGTATCTATCCAAGAGTGCATATCGCTCCCATCTAGAGGACACAGCCCACTTCCTAAACTCTGACGCATACTCCTCAGCAGTACTGCGTCCTTGTCTAAGGTTTTTGAGCTTACGTTCGGCCGTGGTGGCACTATCTGGATCATCGTAGATGACCGCCATGGCCTTAAAAAACTCCTGGACAGAAGACAGAGCAGGATGCTCATCAGGTAAGCCATAAGCCCACGTCTGGGAATCTGCATGCAATAGAGTCTTGATAAGAGTGACCTTCTGAGCCTCGGTTCCCGAGGACACAGGTTTCATCTCAAAGTAAGACAGCACTCTGTGACGGAAATTCTGGAAATCTGACCTTGTGCCTGAAAATTTCTCAGAAATGTTCATTTTAGGCTCGCTAAGAGCCGGGGGAGGTAGAACGTTAAGTGGTGATTGCAACCTTTGGACAGTCTCATTTAACTGAGTAATCTGAGCCTGCTGTGCAGTTACAGTAATCTTCAGCTGTTCTAACTCTGCCCTTACAGTCTGAAGCTGGTTTATCACCCCCTCCATCTTACTTCTTTATGGTCTGTGTTTCTGTAACGATTGGTGTCAGCAAGAGGCACAAATATCTGATTAAGTGGTGATATACAGAATCACCACTAATGCAGATATGTTAGAGTGAAATAGTCAGTATCTTCCTGATGGTAAATCAGCGGAAGGCTCACTAACACGGTAAGTGCCTGAAATGATCTACTCAGACCAGTGTCACACCCCGAACCTTGATTATTGGGGATCCGCAGTATCGCCAATAATACAAGGATAGACCCGATTATATAGCAATCTGCGGAATTGCTAATAATGCGGGTAGATGTAAAGCAGTGGACACACGATCAACATGGAAATAAACAAAGCAGTAAATATTCACAAAGTTGTGGAAATATCCACCACACGGCAATTCCTCAGAGGTGTGGTTACCTCTGAATGGGAACCCCGTGTGTGAGATCCCCCAAAGTGGCAGTGGAGGAATCTCAGCCTCTGGCAGTAACGGTCTGCTAGGGCCGGCGTCTCAGGGAGGCAAGCCTCAGATAATAACCCAACAGTGGGAGACGTTCCACTGAAGGGAGCAAGGTCAGACAGAAAGAGGTTCGGCAACAGTACAGGCGGCAACAGTACAGAGACGTGAGACGAGAGAATAGTCAGGAACCAAGCCAATAGTCGTTAACGGTACGGGCTGGCAGAGTACAGAATCAGGAAGCAGAAGAGAAGTCAAGACAGGAACAGAATCATACACAGAGAATCAATAACAATAATAATCTCCTAGTCTAGGTGTGAAGTCCTTGGTTTCAACACCTGGGATCTAGTCTAAGGTCTGAGTGCTGACACAGGGTATCGCAAACACAGACGAAGTGTGACTGAAAAGCACTTCCTTATATACTGCCTGGGAGAGAAGTCTCCACCCCAGGCAGCATCCAATCAGAGCAGGCTAAAATGTCAGCTGACCTCCAGGTCAGCTGACACGCTTTCTAAGAGTATAAAGGCGTGTCTGGCGTGCGGAACCACCCCCTAGAGGCAAGATGGCAGAACCCTGGTGAACAGCATGTTGGTGAGTTTGGAGCAGAGTGCTCGGACGGGTGTGCGCAGCGGATGCGGACGAATTTCCACATCCCGCGTTGGAAGGTCCGCTTGCCGGACTGGATGCGACCATATTTCCGCAATCCATCCGGCGTTGCAGATTTTTCGTTACATCTTGGTTTCAATCAGAGTTCAGCAGAATTCTTTGTTTCAGAGTAAAGTTCAGCAAGATTTAAAATCCAAACAAAATGGAGGATGTCCTTTGTTTCAGCTCTGTCAAGATGGCCACCACTTGTTCCTCATAGTGGCCGTGTGTCATGAAGATGGTAAAGGGAGGAATTGATGCCCTCCTGCTGGCCAGGTGCTTTTGATGAAGCTGGTTTGGGGGTGTGGCAATGCCGGTCCCTCTGAGTCACCCACCAATGACAGTTCATTCCCTGTGAGGGATTTTAGGGCTAAACTTATGAAATGCTGTAACTCCTGAACCATACACGTTATATTTAGGGGGGTAACAGCTTCAGACTTGTTGGAAAATACAGATTAATATGACATCAGACACGGCTAAGCCAGCGGGTCAGGCTCCTGAGAAGATTCATATCTCGATAACCGGACGGTCTATCCCAAGGAATTTCATATCAGCACGATGGCCAGATTTTACCGGACAAGACGATATGAATTTTATAGCTGTGCGACATACGGTTTTCGTATGCCGCCTGGAAATCATATCACCCATGCTTTCCTTATGGCCCATGCTCGGTGCCGGATCGGCTGGCTTTCTATGGCCCTGTGGAGCCAGTTTCCTGGTCCTTTTCATGGGGACATCTGCTGTAGGGGGAATGAGCTGGGCCCTGCAGGGAGTCCAGCCACGTGCGACATTCCGGAGGGGTGAGGGGACTGCTTTGGCTCACAGGGGAACAGATCTCTGGATTTAAAACAACACAAAAATGTCATTTTCGGATCGCTTGCATGACTACACAGATCCGACAGGGAGCGATCAGGAAAGCGACTGTGAATTCTCTAGATTCACCTGCGTTTCTCACGGCTATTCCGTGACACCTCCCTTTCCTGACGCTGTGTAGAGGGTTGTCAGCAAGACATCCGTCGTAGCAGCCATTGGCGCTGTTGGGCCTAGTTCCCCCTGACACCAGGACAGCCCATCAGCGTTCCGGTGTCGGCCAACCTGGCTGACGGGTCTCGGGTTGCCGGTGCGGCAGGGAAACCTATTGGAGCCTGTGGCTCGGTTCCCCTGGACCGGTCGCGGTCTGCTACCCTCAGGGTTGACCCGACATGGACCGTTCTGGACAGGGCGTTTGCGCCACTGCAGTCGGACGTGGTGTCTGCCGGGACTGCTGACAACGGGCAGTGGGTTGGTTAGGTCAACAGCCAGCCCACGCAGGGTTCCCCTGCTAAGTGGCTGTGGACCTAAGGGAACCCCGCGGGAATCCCTGGACCTTCCCAGCTCCTGACAGACGGCACATGCTCCGCAGTAGTTTGCTACATCCCTGTTCATCCGGGGCCAATAAAACTGTTTCCGAATACCGGCAAGTGTCTTGCGGACCCCTGAGTGCCCTGTCAGAGGATTACCATGTGCGGATTTCAGCACATGTCCCCTGAACGCACTCGGGACCACAAGCCATTTGGTATTCGCGTGGGATCTACCTGCAGGGGGCTGTACAGACTCACTGTACAGTCTCCCACCTTCCCAGTACACCTTGAAAGCGGCCCCGTCTGCGAGGGGCTCAGCGGCTTGCTGCCTGAGCACCTCCAGGCTTGGGTCACTTTGTAGTGCGGCTGAGAATACGGCGCTGTCAGTTTCAGCCAACTGGCTCATGTCACACGAGGGCAGCGGCGGAAAGGTCTCATCCCTGCGGTCAGAGGAGGGGGAGGAGGCCGGAACCCCCTCCACCTGTTCTGAGCTCGGGTTCGGAGCAGTGCAGCTGCGCGGTACTGCTAGCACAGGTACGCTGTCAGAATGGCACAGACGGACATTACTCAAATCATCATTGCATGCAGTAATGACATTGACAGGTATAGACATTTTTTCATTACAGACAGGTTGTACAGTAAACTCAGGTACAGTTACAGCATCATCACAACAGACAGTCTGTACATCAAACTCAGGTGCCTTTGAAGCAGGCACTATTGAACCTGGTACCCTTGAACTGGGCACATTCAACCCACTTCCCCCTGGTGCTCCCCCAAGTGTATAAAGTACCTGGTGGTGGGTGGAGAGTCCGTCTTCTTCCGTGAGCGACAAGGCGGTCGTGGCAGGTTCATAGTAGGACACAAGCTTGCCCAAATCAGTCCCTAGCAACACAGGGACTGGGAGATCCTTCATAACCCCAACAACCCTTTCTTGGACTCCTCCTACTCCCCAATCCAGCTTCACTCTTGCGTGGGCTATGTGAAAAAGGGTGCCCTCTACTCCAGTAAGGGCAAGGGATTGGCTGGAGCTGATGCTCTCCTTTGGCACAAGGTGTGAGTGAACTAACGTGATGTCAGCTCCGGTGTCTCGGAATCCGGTGACAACTTTGCCGTTCACTCTAACAAGTTGCTGCTGGTCGGTTCGGTCGCGGATTTCCTTTCCGCGTGCAAACAGGACAAAATCTGATGATCCAGGCTGTGGTTCGCTGGCGGGTTGCCTCTGCTGTGGGTGAGGTACAGGTGATGCAGATGATCCAGGTGCTGGTGGTGTCTGTCTCCGCTCCGGACAGTCGAATTTCATGTGTCCGGGCTGGCGGCAGTAGTGACAGGTGACCTCTCCAGGCGCTGCAGGCCTGGGTGCAGCAGCTGCGCTGGGTGGCCTCTGTGGCGGACGGCTCACAGGGGCAGGAGAGTCTGCCGAGGTATTGGACTGACCTCCTCTCCAGCTGGATGGGACAGTTCTGCGGGTATCAGCCACCCGGGTAGTTGCAAAAGTCTCAGCAAGGTCTGCAGCGACAGTGGCTGAAGCCGGCCTGCGTTCTAACACAAACTGTCGTACATCAGCAGGGCAAATGTTCAGAAATTGTTCGAGGACTATCAAGTCCTCCAGGACGCCATAAGACCCTTTGGTGAGGCCTAGAGTCCACTGGCGTAGTGTGGTGAGCAAGCTGCTGGCCACATCTCGGTACGAATCAGAAGGCTTTTTCTGCCAGGCCCTGAATTTTTTCCGATAGGCTTCTGGCGTCAGCTGGTACTTAGTAATGATAGCGTCTTTTATAGCAGCATAATCATTATCCTTCTCCGCAGGCAATTCTGCGAAGGCATCAAGCGCTTTGTAGCGCAGCAAAGGTGTCAGATGTCTGGCCCACTGGTCTTGGGACAGACGATACTGACGGCATGCTTTTTCAAAAGACCGCAAAAACAAGTCAATGTCTGTGTCTTTTTCAATATTAGCAAATTTAAATTTTGCACTTACGGGTGGTGCAGCTCCTTCAGCAGGGAGGCTGGGCGGTGAACTCCGGCTGGCCTGTTGCACTTTTGCCATGTTTAGCTCATGCTGTCGTTGGCGTTCCCGCTCAGCGGCATCCCTCTCCGCGTGGCGTTCTGCAGCAGCAGCGGCTTGCCGCTCCCGTTCCTCTCGTTTTTGCTCCGCCATGTACTGCAGGTACTTGTCCAGGTCAGTCTCCATCAGCTTTTGTAATGCCTGCTGCATTACCGGGTCAGCACCCCTGGACAGTCCAGTACTGGCCAGTTCCGGGCGAATATTTTCAGAAACTTTGGGGTTTGGGTCCACACTGACATTCTCCTGCGTAACTGTTGATGCAGGGCCCTCAGGATGCACAACCTCTGTACGGTCAGGTGTCTCAGTCTCTGGTTCCCCTTGCCTTGAGTCAGATGGGTCAGCGTCTACCTCAGCAGACACATCCAGCTCCTGCAGTTGCTGGGTATCCCATTGAAACAATTCCGTTACCAGGTCCCCTTGTTTCTTGCGGCCGACATCAATGCCTCTCTCTTGGCAAAGATTTTGCAGGTCCGCCAGGCACATTTTCTTGTAGTTCCCGGACATTTCCACGCCAAATAAAATAAAACTTTTGGGGAGGGGTACTGGCTACACAGTCTCTCTGTATATATAAAAAAATATATTGCCTTCCAGCTACACCAACGAATTAGTTCGTTTCTTGATAGCGCTAGCGCTATCGTAGATACTTTCAGCACAACACAGGTCCCAACCGCTGCCTAACACTGTCACAGGAGCCCTAGTGGCTGACCGCACTTAGCCTTCTAAACGGTGCCAGCGCACAGATCGTGCGAACTCTGGTCGCAGTCAATGCGCAGGAACCGTTAAGAATTAGCCGCAGACAACTCAGAAGGGAGCCTGTGAGACACGGGTGATTACAACTTCACCCACTGGTTCAGAGTAAACTGCCACCACCGCGGTTACCATGGGACCGTGGAGTCCACTAACTGACTAGTCCTGCGAATAAAACGGTTAAACACACGATATTCTGTCTAGCCAACAACAAACAAACAGTAGCGTATCTTCAGAGACCCGGGATCAGTTCTGTGTGTGCTGATAAGCAGGGTAGCGGACAGTGAATGACTTGGAGGAAGTCGTTTATTCACGCAATATAAATAATTAATATATACAGACAATTATTAAAATCACAATTATTAAAACAGTAATAGCCAGTATGAAATAAAAAGGAAGAAAATACTTATGGTTTGTGGAAATATGTCCTTGTGGGAAAATCATAAAGTTCTTGGTTTCAATCAGAGTTCAGCAGAATTCTTTGTTTCAGAGTAAAGTTCAGCAAGATTTAAAATCCAAACAAAATGGAGGATGTCCTTTGTTTCAGCTCTGTCAAGATGGCCACCACTTGTTCCTCATAGTGGCCGTGTGTCATGAAGATGGTAAAGGGAGGAATTGATGCCCTCCTGCTGGCCAGGTGCTTTTGATGAAGCTGGTTTGGGGGTGTGGCAATGCCGGTCCCTCTGAGTCACCCACCAATGACAGTTCATTCCCTGTGAGGGATTTTAGGGCTAAACTTATGAAATGCTGTAACTCCTGAACCATACACGTTATATTTAGGGGGGTAACAGCTTCAGACTTGTTGGAAAATACAGATTAATATGACATCAGACACGGCTAAGCCAGCGGGTCAGGCTCCTGAGAAGATTCATATCTCGATAACCGGACGGTCTATCCCAAGGAATTTCATATCAGCACGATGGCCAGATTTTACCGGACAAGACGATATGAATTTTATAGCTGTGCGACATACGGTTTTCGTATGCCGACAGGAAATCATATCACCCATGCTTTCCTTATGGCCCATGCTCGGTGCCGGATCGGCTGGCTTTCTATGGCCCCCCTGTGGAGCCAGTTTCCTGGTCCTTTTCATGGGGACATCTGCTGTAGGGGGAATGAGCTGGGCCCTGCAGGGAGTCCAGCCACGTGCGACATTCCGGAGGGGTGAGGGGACTGCTTTGGCTCACAGGGGAACAGATCTCTGGATTTAAAACAACACAAAAATGTCATTTTCGGATCGCTTGCATGACTACACAGATCCGACAGGGAGCGATCAGGAAAGCGACTGTGAATTCTCTAGATTCACCTGCGTTTCTCACGGCTATTCCGTGACATGGAGCAATACACAGCATACATTAGGGTATGATAAAATGATCCTAGGACACACAACGTGGAAAGGACAGTGTTGTGATGCTGAAATAAAAAATAGTGTAGAGTAGACTGAATTAGATGAGGAAACAAAATTATATATACATAAAGCATAAAAACTGAAAAAAATACTGAATGCTGTATAACTGACAAAAAATGGCAACAAAAATGATTGCAGAGGAAAATGTACAGAAAATATTGTACAATCATGGTTAAAGCATCGCACAATGTAGTCGTCATAATGTAGCTAACTCTGGCTAAAATATCAAGAAAAAAAACATATCAACAAATGAAAAGGTTCCATTTTAGTTGCTTTTACTAATAATATAATATTAAATGCTTGTGTAACTATGCAAGAAAACGTGATGAGATTATAGCCTTTAAGTGAACAAGTCTTCAGGGTGTCTGTCGGTTGTCCCATAAGTTAGTGGCCTGACTTTGATGCATGAGTACAAAGAAAATTATGACCAATTTTTACATGTAGTGCCTCTGAGCTTCATATGCTTCCCCCAAAGGCTTTCATGGAGGCAGACTCATTAAGGGTATAACAAATTGAGATGATGGCATGAAAGATTTCATCATCTGACTTAAAATGGGTGTTCAGACAGGGACTTTTGTAGGTTTTAAAATTGGCTTAAATCTCAGGGTGTTAGGTCAGGTGAATGTGGGGTTGCAATACCAACTAAAATCCACACTCCACACAATTTTTCCCCACAACCATGACATTTTCAAAAAGATTAAAATGTTCATGAAAGTGTACACTCTATGCTTGAGAAAATGCATTCTTGCAAAATACACTGAAGTCCAGTGCGGGAACATTTACCTAAAAGGTTTTCTGAACTGTGCATTTTTTTTCTTTTTATGCTACTCATTTTAGAGACTGCTTACTGATATATTTTTCTGCCCATCTAATGGGACCACAGTAGTCATAATAATTTTAGTTTTACCTCCTAAATGCACTATAGGCAGCACAATTATTTCACATTAGCACATTATCGAAATAATAAATAATTTAGAAATGAATGTTCTAGCCAATCAGCATCTTTGTTTTCCTGGTGTTGGCTAGTCAGCCGGTAAATGCTTTGGGACATGAAAATCCTGAATCTATTCTGATAATAGTGGTCCTTAAAGGTGGCTCCCCCTGTTTGTGATATATTTAACTTTTGGTGTTCATGTCCATAGAGCAGTGAAAGGTTAACACCAGACCAATATGGTGGTCCCATCCCACCTTTGTCCACTAGGGCAAGAGCATCACACTTTTAATAAAATAAGACTTTAGTTTAAATAAAAATTACTGCAGGGGTTCAGAGGTCCCATAGTGATGTACTTTGTGCTCCCAGTAGCAGGAGATCAAAGGATAATAGTACTCCCAACTGTTCCCCATCCCTGGCCACAGGGGTGCAGCTAAGGTTTTTGTGGCCCCAAGCGGACTGTAGGAAGTGGCCCTATCCTGCGGTGAAAAATGGGTGTGGCTATCCCGCATAAGTGGGCGTGGCCATGACATGTGGGTGGAGCTGGAGGGCGGATTGGGGCAGGGCTGTTTGCGGGGAAAATTGATGTGGGGGTGATTGAGGCGCGCTCATCGCGCCGCGCCGAGAGATGGATTTGGCCATGACATTGTATGGGCGGAGCTTAACCGTAGCACAGCAAATATAGCCAACTATGACCATTAAATAATAAATGCAGCAACAGTTACCCCAGACACCAGAAAATAAAAACGCAATTTGTGCAACATTTCAGCAGAAAACAAACGCAATTTGTGCAACATTTCAACAGAAAACAAACAGAATTTGGGCCACATTTCAGCAGAAATGAAACGCAATTTGGGCCACATTTCAGCAGAAATCAAACGCAATTTGGGTCACATTTCAGCAGAAATCAAACGCAATTTAGGCACATTTTCAGCAGAAATCAAACGCAATTATGGCACATTTTCAGCAGAAATCAAACGCAATTAGGGCCACATTTCAGCAGAAATCAAATGCAATTTGGGCACATTTTCAGCAGAAATCAAACGCAATTAGGGCACATTTTCAGCAGAAATCAAACGCAATTTGGGCACATTTTCAGCAGAAATCAAACACAATTAGGGCCACATTTCAGCAGAAATCAAACGCAATTTGGGCACATTTTCAGCAGAAATCAAACGCAATTAGGGCACATTTTCAGCAGAAATCAAACGCAATTTGGGCACATTTTCAGCAGAAATCAAACGCAATTAGGGCACATCTTCAGCAGAAATCAAATGCAATTAGGGCACAGTTCAGCAGAAATCAAACGCAATTAGGGCACAGTTCAGCAGAAATCAAACGCAATTAGGGCACATTTTCAGCAGATATCAAACGCAATTAGGGCACATTTTCAGCAGAAATCAAACACAATTAGGGAACAGTTCAGCAGAAATCAAACGCAATTAGGGCCACATTTTCAGCAGAAATCAAACACAATTAGGGAACAGTTCAGCAGATATCAAACGCAATTAGGGCCACATTTTCAGCAGAAACCAAACACAATTAGGGCACAGTTCAGCAGAAATCAAACACAATTAGGGCACAGTTCAGCAGAAATCAAACACAATTAGGGAACAGTTCAGCAGAAATCAAACACAATTAGGGAACAGTTCAGCAGATATCAAACGCAATGAGGGCACATTTTCAGAGCTGCAAAAAGAAAATAATTTACTCACCTGGCACTGGCAGAAGTCTTCTCTCCCCGTCTCCTCTCCTGGCCGGCTCCTCAGGCGCGCAGTTCCCACGGAGCTCCCTCCCTCCTCCAATCTCCCGCGCTGATTGAATCAGGGCTACGGGAAGATGGCCACCCGAAGCCCTGTACTGAGGCATAAATAGTCTCCAGAACAGGGCTTCGGCGGCGGCCATCTTCCCGTAGCCCTGCCCTGCTCTGCTCTGCCAGCCCCGCGGGTCTGCGGGAAAACAGTGACGTCACGCCCGAAGTCACTGAGCCGCCGAGGCCCCTACGATCTTGAGGCCCCAAGCGGCCGCTTGGTTCGCTTTATGCCTCGCGGCGCCCCTGCCTGGCCAGTGGCATTAGTGGTAATCCATGTCTTCATATACATAAACAAATCTTTGATTTTCTGTTCCAGTGACAACAGAAGCACTTATTATTCAGACTTTCTTGACCAGTCAGCATATTTGAGATGATCACTGTGATCATTCAGAGGTATGTTTATCTCTTATGGTCCAGCTGCTATGTATAAAAAGGCTGATTGATACAAATGGAACTATGGGGAGGGCATTGTCAGAAAGAGACCAGAGGTATCCAGCTGCCCATGCTTCAAGCCTGGAAGAAAACAGATTTGCTCTTTCACTCCACATACCGTAATTAAAAGGTCCTATGTTGCTGTCACTTACAGTAAGTAGTAGAAATCTGACAGAAGTGACAGGTTTTGGACTAGTCCATCTCTTCATAGGGGATTCTCAGCAAGGCTTTTATTCTTTATAAAGATATTCCCTAAAAAGGAATTTAACAACGATGCTGGCCAGCTTAAAGGAGTTCTTTCGCGGAAAAAGTAGGCAGTTAAAAAATGTGACAGATGACAGGTTTTGGGCCAGTCCATCTTTTTAAGGGGGATTCTCATGGCTTTCTTTGTTTTCAACAGCATTTCCTGAACAACAGTTGCAAAATTTAACTGGCATAATAGTGTGCAAGTGATTAGGGAGGCCGGCTGGTATCTTGCTATTTTGGCAGTTAAACTGTTGTTCAGGAAATGCTGTTGAAAACAAAGAAAGCCCTGAGAATCCCCCTTAAAAAGATGGACTGGCCCAAAACCTGTCATTTGTCACATTTGTTAACTGCCTACTTTTTTCGCAAAAGAACCCCTTTAACTGCTTACTACACAGTTTTTTGGCAGTTGGACAGAGCAACTGCCATTCACTAAGTGCTTTTGAAAATAAATACATCCCTGAGAATCCCCTATAAAGAGATGGACTAGTCCAAAATCTGTCACTTCTGTCAGATTTCTACTACCTACTGTAAGTGACAGCAACATAGGAGAAAAGTAATTTATGGCTCATTTTACTCTGGAAAAAACGTACTTCTTTTTTGTATATGTTTGCACATTTTTACATTTTACAGTTTTTCGCTGTAGTGTCCCTTTAATGAATGTACCTAAGTGAAATTGCCAAATTCGTCAAGAAATCAATTTTACAAAGACGTCATGCTCATGTCTAAGGGAAGGACTAGTGTTGTTGCTCATATAATCCAAGGAGATGTTCTCTTTAGTTCTGATTATTGATATTGGGAGAGATAATGTGATTTGTTGCTATTTGTAAATAAAGATCCTGATGATGCAAGCCATCAGATCTTCTTACCTCAGACATTGCAAATGACTAGTCATTATTGGGTGTCAGGAAGAGGTTATAAGGATGAGAGCTTTATTAAGTATTATTAAGCTTGGTTTCAGACTGTTTCTACATATGAGAATATCAAAATAATGAGCATTATTTGGCAACATTAAGCATCCAGTCAGATTTTTTTCCCCCATAAAGATTAGAAGGCCATGTGTGAGGTATTAGTAGAGAGCAGCAAGCAGCACCTATTTAGTACATTACAGCTTCTTATTTAGTTGTTAAAATAAGAAGTAGATGACATCCTTTGAAGTGTGTTAATGTTGTCTCGGAGCACCATAATGCTGCAGGAAGCTCAGTATGATCCACTTATAGCATGCAATACCGTCATTACTGAGCCCATGGTAAGTAGCTGAAGGTTCATTAAGCCATCCTTCAGCAGGTATCTTCAGTATATGCTTTTAATCTTTTTTTTCTTTTTTTTTCAGCTCACAACATGGTGTGTGAATGATAGTTAATATAATATATGGTAAGACTGTGTTGTTGGGTTTCCCTGCAACTTTTTCCAAGCATGGCATCAGATAAGGAGAATGTTTCTGCTGAAAAACAAGACAAGGGCAACAATGAATTGAGACCCCCTAACCCCCCATAAGCAGCATTAGATTATGCTTCTTTGTTTCTGCCCTCCTCTGGTGCCCCAGGGCCAGCTAGAGGGACACCACAGGTCTTTGCCTTCCCCCCTTCCTGGCATATAGGGGCCCTCGAGGCCCCTGCAGAGAATTTGGCAGTGGAGCGACTCACCTGTCCCGGCTAGTGCACTCCTCCATCAGTTTACAGGCTCCTTTTCTGAATCCCTGCCAGTGCTTCTTCTCCATAACCTGGCGCATTTAACTCATGTAAGCTGCTGACTGGTCACTGAGAAGAGGTGGAGGGGATGAAGACATGGAGCATGCAGACTGATGGAGGAGCACATCGGCTGGGACAGGTGAGTCTTTGTACTGTCAAATTATCTGCAGGGGCCTGTGGACTACCTTATATTTGCAAAGAAAGACCAGGGGGGTGGGGGGGAGAGAAGGAATGGGGAAGCAGCCAGATCAAAGGCCCTGGGCAATTGCTCATTTTGCCCCTATAGAAGCCCTGACTAAAGTGGGGGCTTGTGACAGTGCTCGATCTGCATTTTAGTACTGAATTAACACTAGCTTCCAAGGTTTATAGGTCCAAACTCTCAATTTTGTTGATTTTTTCAAGTGGGATAATCAAAATTCTATTTAGGTGTAACGATTGGTGTCAGCACACAGAGTATTTCTGATTATTGGTGATCTGCAGTATCACCAATAATACAGATGCTATATCCGATTATGTGTGATCTGCAGAATCACCAATAATACCAGTATAGCTTGACACAGGACACCTAATGTGGTAAAGTGTTTGGTGCAACAGTAAGGAGGAGCGGGAGATACAGACTCTACTGCGGCCAGTGGACCCCTGAGGTGCAGGTGGCCACCGAAAGCTGAAGCTGACCTCCTCAAGCGGAGCAGAGACAGACTGTACTTCAGCCAAGGATTCCCTGATGGATTGAGAATCAGACTGTACTGCAGCCAAGGATTCCCTGATGGATTGGGAATCAGACTGTACTGCAGCCAGAGTAGAGCCCCCTGCCTGAACTGCAAGAGGGTCTTCCTGAGGAGCAGGTAGCCCTTGCAGCTAATTGACACCTGGAGAGTTAGTGTCACGAGTAGTACAGTAAGGCTGATCACTCAAGGGATGAGTGACAGCCAGAAGGGTCAGACAGGCCAGGTCGGCAACACACGAGTAGACAAAGTACAGAGACAGAAGGCTGATTCGGTAACCGGGTACAGGCAAGGTTGGCAACTGGTAGACCGATGAGCAGAGGTACCGAATCAGTAAGCAGGGGAGTGGTCAGGAAAGCCAGAGATCATAACAGGTAATAGTATCACAATATCCTAGTCTAAGGTGTGAGGTCCTTGGTCTCAACACCTGGGAACTAGTCTAGAATATAACAGTAGCAACACAGCAATCTCCTAGTCTTAGGTGTGAGATCCTTGGTCTCAACACCTGGGAACTAGTCTAGAATATAACAGTAGCAACACAGCAATCTCCTAGTCTTAGGTGTGAGGTCCTTGGTCTCAACACCGGGGAACCAGTCTAGTAGATAACAATACAATAATACAATAGAAGCAACAGCGGAATCTGACTAAGTGTGAATTCCCAGCTCCGGCTGGTTCTAACACACTGTAAGATCTGACTGAGGTCTGAGTGCTCACACGTGAGTATTCGCAACGGCAGACAACCTGCAACTGACAAGCAAGTCCTATAAGTACCCAGAGCTCTCACCAGCCCCGCCCCAGTCACTCAACCAATCCGGAGCACAGCCGGAGTCAGCTGACTGGCCTGATCAGCTGACTCCCCTTCTACTGACATAAAGGTCCTGTTGCCTGGCCCGCGCGCGCGTAGTTCTCAACCTGTGTGCACTAGAAGGAGCAGGTGAACCAGCAGCATGTAGCCGCGCGGTAGAGGCCGCCGGCTGGAACGCGGAGATAGCCGCCCTGCCGCCTGCCCACGTGGCGGCATCTCCGCTATTCATTACATTAGGTTTTCTGGATCACGTATGTGCTTCAGTGTTCTTTCCCTGTTGCCCAATCTTAGTAATTAAAACTTTTTGTAGCTAGCCAAGGATTACAATGTAAGAGTCCTCTTTCATGGTAAAGGTTTTCCACAGAGACTGGCATTGGAGGGGTCCAGGTGTGTTGCCAGTCAGTGAATTACTCAAGCTAATTACTCATCCAGCAACATGTGAGGGTTTTAGGATGTTTTGACACTGGGTTGGGTGCTTTCTTTATCACTCATGATAGTCCTGGTCTTCTTGCATGTTTGACAACATCATGCAAAAAGCAGGAAGGATGGAACTGAGTGACAGTGGGAAGCTGCTGGGAAGAGGCGAAAACTTGGTAAAAGAGCAAGTCATTTAATTGTTATTTTGAATTGTATCCTTTGTATAACTGGCAGGCAGTGAAGAGACTGACAGAGGGGGATAGGACTGGAGAAGCATGAGGAGAGGTGGATAAGTCCTGCAGCAGAGTTCATGATGGGCTGTAGCAGGGCTAAATTGTTGGAGGGGAGGCCACAGAGCAGAGATTTGCAATAGTCTAGGTGTGAGATAATCAGGGCATGCACAAGAAGTATGGTAGTGTCTTGTGTGAGGGAAGGGTGGATGTAGGAGATGTTTTGTAGGTGGAGACGACAAGAAGAGGATAGTTTGTCAATATATGGTTTGAATGAGAGACTGGAGTCTCCTAGGCAGCGTGCCTGCAGGACCATAAACAGAGATTGCGATGTCGGGCAGGGATGCTGAATTGTTCGGTGGAACAAGAACTATGTTGGTCTTGTTCATGTTGGGTTTCATAAAAGAGGACATGAATTGCAGGAGATTGCATTGAGACATTCAGGGACTCCAGCTGTTAGAGTATCCAAGTCAGGAGCTAAAAAGGTAGATTTGGTTGTTGTCAGCGTATAGGTGATATTGGAAGCCAAAGGAACTGATAAGGTGACCAAGACCATAAGTGTAGATAGAGCAAAAGAGAGGTCAGAGGGCTGATTCAATAGGGGGCCAATTGGTCCAGACAGTTTGGGTGATAGATCAAACTGGTCCAGCAGGGGCAAAACTAGAAATCACTGGGCCCGCCTGCAATACTTTGGATGGGGCCCCCTCCCCCTGCACACTGAATAGGGTCTGTCTACAAAACATTGTATAATTCATTATCAGTGGCTTAGTAGATGCAGTCATTAGAACAATTGTGCAGAGAGCAGAAAGCTTTTAGTCTCCATGCCCTTAGTTGTCAGTCTCTCAAGACGGGGCCCTCTGTGGCTTCTGGGCCCCCCTGCGGCTGCATCCCTTGCAGGGTCTATTGTTACTCCCCTGTGGTCCAGATAGTTTGATCAAGTGATAGATTTCTAATGCTCTGATTTGTCGGTGTGCTAGAGCAGTAAGTCATCACAGCAAATCAGAACTTTGCAAATCTACCAGCTGAGCTGATCACTCTGATAGCATGTTTCTTCATGATTTCTCATGGTCATGAGAATCATTTAAAACAAAAGAAAATTATTTAGTGTCATATTATTATTATTATTTATAAGCTATGTTGTTTACTCTTCTTGAATTTTAATTAAGTAAAGCATCATAACAGCCAGCTATGTTTAATTTACACACAAGTATACGAGATGTACGTGCTGTTTTCTTGTGATGATTTAATTAATAATCTCTGTTTTTGAAGAACTGTGGTTCTGTGAAAAGGTTAGGAAGACATCTAATGCATCAGCAGGAAGGTAACACTTGCACTACCAGTCTTGCCAATGTACTTTACTACACTGACTTTAAAGAAAACCTGAACTGAAAATTAAAAGTCAAAATAAACATACACAAATCACACTCACCTCCCGTGTAGTCTACTCCTCAATCTCTTTTTCCTCTCTCCCATCCTGTTTGTCCCCTGTGATCCATGGAATTCTCCGTCCTCCATTTTGAAAATGGCCATTACCCCATAACAGCTTTCTGGTCAGCACACTGTTAAACTGTAACATCACCCAGTTGAGCCATAGGGAAACATGGACATTACCGGGCACATCAGTTGTCCACTCAGCTATAACTGACAGCAACTGATATATAACTGACAGCAACTGATATATTTCAGTTCTGACAAAATGTTGTCAGAACTGGAAGGGATCATTGTCAGAAGAAAATGGTGAACTTCTGAGAGGAACTGATGGCAAGGTAACTATGTAATGTTCATTTGAAGTTACCTCATGTGTTTATTTTAAAGTTTTTTACTCAGTACAGGTTCCCTTTAAGCATTGCTGCCTCCATTTATTATATTTACTCTAACTGTGCCTTTTTGAGGTGCAGCCAGGGCTAATCTGCTTCACTGCGATTGCTGCTGCTTGCATATTCTTTTCTGTTCTAACATCTCCTGTCTGCTGCTTTGTCATAAGTTTATGAGGACATGCTAATGCCGGAATCCATCTTCCCAAAAAAAGCAGTTCTGAGTTCTTGGGCCTGATGCCCGAAGCAGTAGTAAATTTGTCATGTTAAGGTAGTGGAAGGCAATTTTACAGGTACTAGTGCCAGGGGAGCAGCAAGCATTTTGCACCGGCAAATTGACTGCTGCTTCGTGCATCAGGCTCTTTGGCACCTAGAAATTGGGTCTAGAATGATTTGTTAGCAGTTAGGCTAGGTTCACACTTGGGTGTTGTGCTACGTACCATGTGCAACGCAATGGAGATAGTCACATTGTTCATTATATGTGCGATGTGACGCATACAGGTCAAAAAAAGTATGTGTGACTGTAAGTGTAAATGCACACATTGTCCAGTACCGCACAGCATACCTCACATTATTCTAATGAATTTTACTGCACTGCACCATAATGCGCCGATGTGAACGTACCATTACATTACAATTACATCATGATAGCAATGCAAATATATTGTCCAATGCAATGCACCTCAACGCCCAGCTACCCCTCCTCCCTCTGTCTCTCAGATAGTTTACATTAGCTACTGTGGTAACAGATACAGTGGGATGCGAAAGTTTGGGCTACCTTGTTAATCGTCATGATTTTCCTGTATAAATCGTTGGTTGTTATGATAAAAAATGTCAGTTAAATATATCATATAGGAGACACACAGTGAGTGATATTTGAGAAGTGAAATGAAGTTTATTGGATTTACAGAAAGTGCGCAATGATTGTCTAATGTTGGGGGGGGGGGGGGGGTCATACTTTCTGACCACCCAGCACAACAAGGCTAAGTAGCTGGATAATGGAAGAGGCTCCACAGATGGACACAGGAGTTATGAACAAGGGAGCAAGATTGCCCGGAGCAACTGTAGCTCTGGGCCACCTATCAGGCTAGATGCTATGTGATACAATACACAACAGACGTAGTCGGTAACAGGCTTGGGTCATACACGTTAATTCAGATGTCAGTCGTATTGGAAGGATTAGGTAGATTCATAGTCGAGAGGCAAGCAAAGGTCAGTACACAATACAATATTACAATAATACAATACTGATTGACTAGAGTACATATATATCGTGCTGATGCGCAATATATTAAATGTAGCAAATGACAATTAACAAGACAGACAACAGACAGACAGACGGAATGCTCAGCCAATCTAGTCTCTGTTTCAGCGACGGCAACATTCGCACTGAGAAGACAAGACTAACAGGTAGGAGCGAACTAATGGCAACTGCTGCTATAGTTCGTCCTCAAGAACAAGGCTAGAAGGAATACTAGCAGTCACCAACGTGGTGCTGGCAGAATCTAACTATAAGGATCAGAAGGACTTCACTGACCCCCGCAGATCAGCAAATGTCCAGCAGACATGACAATACAGAGCAAGGCATTATAAATGTACAATAACAACTTTCACAGCATAGACCCAATGACAACTCAGAGAGCTGAACGCTATGTCGGGCGGAGTCTGAAATGGGAGACAGACATTTATGCTGGCATCAGCCAATGGATGCAGGTATGCAAATTCCCACACAGCTGAATGGTAATCATTCAATCTTGAGCTGGTTTGATTACCATTTGCTAGCTGAAAGACTAATATAACAAATGCATGCTGTACCATGCAACAACATGCATGCAGGCAATCCAATGGCTTTATACAGGAAAATAATGAAAATTAACAAGGTTGCCCAAACTTTTGCATCCCACTGTATAGGATTTACATAATTCAATACTCCTTCACGCATGGAGCCTCTGTAAGACAAGAAGTGCTGCAGGTAAAGGGGAGGTTTGGGGGGAGAGGAGGATTATTCTCTGTGATATTTGAGATGCATCGTTATTGGGTGCATTAGAATGCTTCTTCCTATTTATTTTGTGATCTGAGGTTGGGAGTAACCTTTGCTGCTTTTCATGTGCCGGAGGTAACACTTGCTGCTTTTCATATTTTGGAGGTAACGTTTGCTGCTTTTCATATTTTGGAGGTAACGTTTGCTGCTTTTCATATGTCTTAGGTAACGTTTGCTGCTTTTCATATGTCTGAGGTAACGTTTGCTGCTTTTCATATGTCGGAGGTAACGTTTGCTGCAGATGTCAGGGCTAACATTTGCTGCTTTTCACACCAGCAGCACACTCCAGACTGCAAGGGTGACGTGCTGAGAGTGGGGACCCTAGCTGAATGCTGATACATCTGTAGTAACATTTTTTGCATTTCACATTTGTGACATAATGGTTTCTGTATTTCCTATTTCTGTATTTCACATCCGTGGTAACAGTTTTTGCATTACATTACAAGTATGTGGCGTAATAGTTTCTGAATTTCATATCTGGCATAATGTTTTCTGCATTTTACATCTGTGATAAAGGTTTCTGCATTCCATATTAGTGGCATCATAATTGCTGCATTTCACAAATGTGGTAATGGTTTCTGCACAGTATATGTGGCATAGTGTTTGTTTTATTAGTTATATCTTTCTAGTACTGTGTTGAACCCTTTTTTGCTTTCAGAATTGCCTTCCTTTCTCATGGCATTCCTCAGATTTTGGTCAATACTGACATGATAGTATCATTCAGTTTCTGCACATTTATCATCTGCACATCTGTGATGTGAGACTACCACATCATAGGGGAAACACTGCTTTGCTATGTGTGTTTTTTGCAGGGGAAACATTGTCGAATTAGGGCCACTTTGCCTGTTTTGGAAAAAACTCAGGGCCTTTTTGAGTTACCCTGCTACATTACAGTTGGCTAAGCCAACGTCAAGTGTGAATTGAAGCAAGGGTAATGAGTAGGTGTGTACTCTTAATATGAAGTTGTCAGAATCCGCTCTGCTGGCCTTGTTTCCCTGGACAGTTTGTTGGTTTCCTATGCAGGTTGCATAGTTCAGTCCAGGGAAAAGAGGCCTTTTTGTCAGTTTGCAAGATTCTGGAGGCTTGCTGCTGTAGTGACTGATTTGCATCGACTTATCTTGCAATCTGCTTGTCTGCTTCCTTTGAAGGTTTTCAGTATACATGTCACTTCCTCCCAGAATTCCTTGCTCTTCATAGGTTCTGTTTGGTGAAGACTGACTTTAGAGCCTCTGTCTTTTTGTATCTTATTGCTGAATATCCTAGAGTACCGTATATACTCGCAAGCAAGCCAACCCGCATGTACGCCGACCCCCCAACTTTTACCTGGAAAACCAGGAAAAAATGATTGACCCCCAAATAAGCCGGGGGTAGGAAATGCTGGCTGCGTGATCCCCCCCATTGTGTCCCAGTATAGCTAGTATAGTGCCCAGTATAGCTAGTATAGTGCCCAGTATAGCTAGTAAAGTGCCCAGTATAGGTAGGTAGTCCCCCAGTATAGCTAGTATAGTGCCCAGTATAGGTAGGTAGTCCCCCAGTATAGCTAGTAAAGTGCCCAGTTTAGCTAGTATAGTGTCCCAGTATAGCTAGTATATTGCCCAGTATAGCTAGTATATTGCCCAGTATAGCTAGTATATTGCCTAGTATGGCTAGTATAGTTCCCAGTGTGGCTAGCATAGTGCCCCAGTATGGCTAGCATAGTGCCCTAGTATAGCTAGCATAGTGCCCCAGTATGGCTAGCATAGTGCCCCAGTATGGCTAGCATAGTGTCCCAGTATGGCTAGCATAGTGCCCCAGTATGGCTAGCATAGTGCCCCAGTATGGCTAGCATAGTGCCCCAGTATAGCTAGCATAGTGCCCCAGTATAGTCCCAGTATGGGTAGGTGGGTGGGTAGGTTGTTAGTGCCCCTCCCCGCTCCCCCCGCGGCCGCTGCTGCTATTACCTTAGGCGGCGCCGCTTCCTCTATCCCCGTCCTGCTTCGGTACCTGACTCACAGCAGCGCGCCCCTCGGCGGCTGCTGCTGAGATGACGGAGGAAACCATAGAGAGCGGCTTCCTGTAGCGGCGATGCCGTTACTATGGGAACCGCTCTCTATGGTTTCTTCCGTCATCACAGCAGCACAGAGGGGCGCGCTGCTGTAAGTCAGGTACCGGAACAGGACGGGGATAGAGGAAGCGGCGCCGCCTAAGGTAATAGCAGCGGCGGCCGCGGGGGGAGCGGGGAGGGGTACTACCACGCCCACCCACCTACCCCTGCTGGCACATCACTCGCAAGCAAGCCGACCCCCCAACTTTTGGCCCACTTTTGGGGGGTCAAAAATTCGGATTGCTTGCGAGTATATACGGTAGTTAATTATTGGGGAGTGCACTTTGCACTCCCACTAGTGCTGTCAGTTTTTGTATATTATTTGTACTGTCTAGTTTTGTCTTGTCCTGTACGTGCGATTGCACTATCTCCAGCGGTGGCTGATGGTGAATTGTTTAGTCTGTTTTGTCTGGAGTAAATGCTTGCTGTTGTCTGGTGTTAGGCAACCGATTAGCAAGCGTTCTCGCTATTTGTTTGTCTTTGTTTTCCGTGTTCATTTGTTAGTCAGGGTTGGTACGCTTTGTCACTATTGCGCTTAACGTGCGGTGACCGTGTATTAACGGGCTTGTCACTGTTGCGCATAACGTGCGGTGACCGCGTTTAATTAGTTCATTTGTTATTTTCCTTGGTGTTCGGATTGTGGTTGTTTGCTGTGTCTTCCATTACTCATTCACGCTCTGTCTTTGCTCAGTCTTATGTTTCTGACAGCAATCGCCTCTCTTGCGATTGGCTTTCTTATTCTGGTCTGTTCGGTTGTGATATGTCTACCGTCGCCGGGTGGCTACTAGATTGGTAGAAATTCATTCAGTCTGTCTCTGTTCTTGCTCTCTATTGAGTTGCTACTTAGTTTATATCATTTAGTGCTGCTCCACATCGTGCAATTTCAATCTGGCATCTGTGGTTGCACAGAGGTTTTGGTCCTCTGTGCTCCACAGCTCCATCTGCTGGTTGGAATTCCCCTCTACAAATGTATTAACATATGCTGGGTACTCTGCTTCTGTGATTGGGGGGGATTCCCATCTGCGTCAGAGCACTTGGTGTGTGCTGATGGTGGAAATCACCCCCAGATCGTTACAGAAGTGGAGCAAGGGCAATGAGTAGCTGTGTATTCTGCAATATGAAGTGAAGCAATGGAAATATGTAAGTGCGTACTCTGCAATATGAAGTGAAGCAAGAAGAATGAGTAGGTGTGTACTCTGCATCTGCAATATGAAGTGAAGCAATGGGAATGAGTAAGTGTGTACTCTGCAATATGAAGTGAAGCAATGGACTGAGCTGGTGTGTACTCTGCAATATGAAGTGAAGCAAGGGCAATGAGTAGGTGTGTACTCTGCAATATGAAGTGATGCAACGGGAATGGGTAGTTGTGTACTCTGAAATGTGAAGTGAAGCGAGGACAATGAAATGGTGTGTATGTAGCCATTTGATTCAATTCATGCTTTTCAACTCACAATGCTCTGTGAATACAATTACTGCTTTTTCAGTGTTCTCTAATGTATTTTCTGCTATTGTGCTATTTAATCCTAGCTGGTCACATGTACTGACAATGTGATAGCTGCTTGTCTCTACCGCTGTCATTGTAGGACAGATCTCATGTTTTTTCTGGCAATGCCAATTATAAAGGACCTTTTTTGCTTAATTACCCCAGGTTTAGGAAAAGCTTTCATTATCTGCAGAAATTATCTTAATGCAGTTTTGAAGCCTGCAATGAAAATACAAGCAGGAGCACTCAACGTGCTCACAATAGAGGCTCCCATCTTTAGAATAACCACTTACCTACTCGTCATCAGGGGAAGGGAATTATTGCGCAAAATACAACAGAGTTTTATAGCTTAAATGATCCCTGCTGAGAACAAAACACTGGCTTGTGAAACATCTGTTATTCCTCACTTAAGGTCACAGTTGTATTGCAATCATTTGTAGACAATTATTGTGATTATTCTAATTTATAGCGCAAACATGTAATGTGTATCATGGGTGTCTTGTTTGTCTTTCCTCTGTTTTGACATTTATATTCTGCTTTGTGACACACAAACCTTCCCGTTCAACAAATCAGTACCACTTGATGAGATCCAGGAAGATAAACATCAGTGACTCACCCAGACTGTGTCACCTGAGAGGTGGTGGTGGAGGGGAGAAGTGGCAAGCAGAGCCGGGACAAGGTCCTCCAGCACCCAAGGCTGAGACACCAAAGTGCGCCCCTCCATCCCTCCCACCCCAGCCGTCACACACTGATTGCTATTAGACTAAGAGGCGCCACAGGGCCCACAACCTCCCCAACATCTTAATATCTAGTTATCTGGCTTGCAGTCACTGCTATATATCCTCTTTTCTTATTTCTTTCTGCTTCAAACACAATTAGGAATGACAGCTGAATGAATTCTGCGCCCTCTCCTACAATGCGCCCTGAGGCTGGAGCCTCTCCAGCCTATGCCTCGGCCCGGCCCTGGTGGCAAGTGTTCCTTTGTATCCCACAACTCCCCATGAATGTGAGATTCATTTTTTCCCATTCCCAACTCTTTTATTTGTAGTGCCTCCGTAGGTGTAGCTGTTAGATGGGTCCTGCTCTTGTCCAACTCTGGTGACACCCACAACCTCTATTGATACACATACCAGCAGTTTAATGCTAAGAAATTTTTGGATGGATCCGGAGACCCCATAATAGGTATAAAATTAACAATTTACATTCTAGCAATATGTTTAACAGATAGGTCATAGCATCTAAACTCACAGTCATGGCAACAATGGAATACCAACTGTTTTTTGCAAAGGAATGCAATAGAGATTGAGAATGGCACCTCCAAAGTCTCTGGAAAGGGTTTTTAGCCAAAGAAGCACCTGAAAATCCAGAGAGGTCAAATCCCAAAATCACAGTAAATTATTAAGTGCACTTTAAATGACAAATGTATAAACTGTTTGCTATAATCACACTCAGATAAACATTTAAGTTAATTTCCCCTAACACTGGCCAGTGTTAATCTAAGTAGTATGTCGGTAGTTGGAGCTCATATACAGTGGCTTGCAAAAGTATTTGGCCCCCTTAAAGTTTTCCACATTTTGTCATATTACTGCCACAAACATGCATCAATTTTATTGGAATTCCACATGAAAGACCAACACAAAGTGGTGTACACATGAGTGGAACGAGAATCATACATGATTCCAAACATTTTTTACAAATAAATAACTGCAAAGTGGTGTGTGCATAATTATTCGGCCCCCTTTGATCTGAGTGCAGTCAGTTGCCTATAGACATTGCCTGATGAGTGCTAATGACTAAAAAGATTGCACCTGTGTGTAATCTAATTTCAGTACAAATACAGCTGCTCTGTGAGGGCCTCAGAGGTTGTCTAAGAGAATATTGGGAGCAACAACACTGTGAAGTCCAAAGAACACATCAGACAGGTCAGGGATCAAGTTATTGAGAAATTTAAAGCAGGCTTAGGCTACAAAAAGATTCCAAAGCCTTGAACATCCCACGGAGTACTGTTCAAGCGATCATTCAGAAAAGGAAGAAGTATGGCACAACTGTAAACCTACCAAGACAAGGCCATCCACCTAAACCCACAGGCTGAACAAGGAGAGCGCTGATCAGAAATGCAGTCAAGAGGCCCATGGCGACTCTGGACGAGCTGCCGAGATCTACAGCTCAGGTGGGAGACTCTGTCCATGGGACAACTATTAGTCATGCACTGTACAAAGTTGGCCTTTATGGAAGAGTGGCAAGAAGAAAGGCATTGTTAACAGAAAGCATAAGAAGTCCCGTTTGCAGTTTGCCACAAGCCATGTGGGGGACACAGCAACCATGTGGAAGAAGGTGCTCTGGTCAGATGAGACCAAAATGGAACTTTTTGGCCAAAATGCAAATCGCTATGTGTGGCGGAAAACTAACACTGCACATCACTCTGAACACACCGTCCCCGCTGTCAAATATGGTGGTGGCAGCATCATGCTTGGGGGTTGCATCTCTTCAGCAGGGACAGGGAAGCTGGTCAGAGTTGATGGGAAGATGGATGGAGCCAAATACATGGCAATCTTGGAAGAAAACCTCTTGGAGACTGCAAAAGACTTGAGACTGGGGCGGAGGTTCACCTTCCAGCAGGACAATGACCCTAAACATAAAGCCAGGGCAACAATGGAATGCTTTAAAACAAAACATATCTATGTGTTAGAACGGCCCAGTCAAAGTCCAGATCTAAATCCAATCGAGAATCTGTGGCAAGATCTGAAAACTGCTGTTCACAAACGCTGTCCATCTAATCTGACTGAGCTGGAGCTGTTTTGCAAAGAAGAATGGGCAAGGATTTCAGTCTCTAGATGTGCAAAGCTGGCAGAGACATACCCTAAAAGACCGGCAGCTGTAATTGCAACAAAAGGTGGTTCTACAAAGTATTGACTCAGGGGGCCGAATAATTACGCACACCCCACTTTGCAGTTATTGATTTGTAAAAAATGTTTGGAATGATGTATGACTTTCGTTCCACTTCTCACATGTACACCACTTTTTATTGTTCTTTCACGTGGAATTCCAATAAAATTGATGCATGCTTGCGGCAGTAATGTGACAAAATGTGGAAAACTTCAAGGGGGCCGAATGCTTTTGCAACCCACTGTATAAAACAGTGTTTGTAATCCACAAGAAGCTTCACTCTGGAGAGCAGCAGCAGCAGAAAGATGACACAAGCTGGATTATATATATATATATATATATATATATATATATATATATATATATATATATAGCTGGCTCACGGGAACTTTGCCGTCAGGTTCACATGCTATGCCTATCCATCTTAGCATCTGCTGTCCTTCTTTAGCCTTCAATTTCATCCAAGCATCAAGGATTTCTCCAAAGAATCTGGTCTTCTCAATAGGTGACCAAAGTATTTGAGTTTTAATAGTATTATCAGCTCTTCTAGTGAACAATCATCAGTTTTTCTATGCATTACCTTATTAACAGTCTCAGGGGTGCCTCTGGCCATTTTTTCACTCCAGGTGAGAAAACCTGTGGCGACCTCTCTCCCATCGTGCCCCCACATGAAAATAATCATAATGTGGCAGCTTTCACCAGAAATTACACTTATTGGGGCAGCATTTCACCAGAAAGTACACGTAAATGAGGCATCGATTCACCAGAAATTACACTTATTGCGGTAGTGTTTCACCAGAAAATACACATAATGCAGGCAGCGTTTCAACAGAAATTACATAATGCGGGCAGCGTTTCACCAGAAAATACACACAATGTGGGCAGCGTTTCACCAGAAAATACACCTAGGTATGGCAGGGCTCCTCTTCCCTGCCCCCTTCTCATTAGTTCCCCTGATAGCCGTGGTGCTAGTGCTGCCTGCACCTGTAAAAAAAAACTATTTACTCACCTGCACAAGACTCCTCTCCCAGCCTCGCTCTGGCACGCAGCTCCCCAACGATCTTTCGTGCAGGAACTCTGGCTGCAAAACTCCTGCGCTGCCAGGAAGAGAAGGGCTACGGGAAAATGGCGCCCAAAGCCCTGCACTGGAGACATAAATAGTCTCCAATGAAGGGTTTTGGACGCCATTTTCCTGTAGCTCTGCTCTGCCTACCGTAACTTAAAGACTCCGCAGGCTGGAGAGGTGAACTTGCTGGCTGCAACTGGTGAACTGGAGCGGCGTCTATTAGACGGCGCAAGCTAGTTAACCTCCTTGGGGGACACAACACCTGGTGAGGGTGGCTGGGTCCTCCTCCCTGCGGTTGCACCTCCCCCCACACAGCGCTCTAGGAGACTGCCTGGTCGGTGTGGTGCACCAGATGCCTCTGGACAGTCCAACTTTCTCTGCCGTATGTTAATGCTGGGAAGACCATGGCTCTATCATGATCTTTGTGGTAAAGTGACATCTCTATCATTTTAATATCTTGTCCATACTTCACCACAGCAAGGAAACGATCCAGAAGGGGATAAAATCTCTCTCTTTCTGTTGCTTGTTGTCTTCAGGGTTCCCCGTCTGCCTTCATTCTTCCCTACAGCATACTGGAAGTTCATTGGGGCCACGCAGAAGTACTTTTGAACTGAGCATGCATGAGTTCAAAATCTCCAATGTTCAGTGAAAGGAAGAGCTTGTGCCCATATTTGGTCACAACTGTTTCCTTTTTACTGGACATGCATGGTTTGCAACATGCACATGCTTAGTGTCTATGTCCCCATGGGCGCTTATAGCTAGTAGTATTCATCTGCAATTGTACATGTGCATGTTGTACTAAGTGCTTTATTCCACATATGATTTGATTTTTCTTGTTTTCTTTTTTTTCTTCATGTGTCCTTTAAATGCTGATATTCCACCCTTTCAATCAGCATGACAGTGTACTTTTTGCACACGTCTCTTTTTATTTTGTCTTCCCTTTCCATAGGTATAAATATGTACATTCTGGGCCTGATTTACAAATCTGTGGTCAAGAAAAAAAAATACTAACCAGATATTTACTAAACAAAATTATGCCATGTTCTTATTATTTCATTTTTGCGGGCCTAGTTGGCTGTGATAGCAGATTATGTATTCACTCTTTGTGATTCCTGGCCATCGCAAACATCCTGGCAACTTTTACAATGATCATTAGTTAATACTTTGAGATACTGCTGCTTCTGATGCAAAAATATTTAAATGTGTTTTACAAACATTTTCTGTGATATTTTCAATTATTTGGGGGGATACTGAGCTTATTCATGGTTTTTGGATGGACACTGTGGCTAATTTTGCTACATTACCTTAAAGGGGAACTGAAGTAAGAGGTATACGGAGGCTGCCATATTTATTTCCTTTTAATCAATACCAGTTGCCTGGCAGCCCTTCTGATCCTCTGCCTCTAATACTATTAGCCACAGCCCCTGAACAAGCATGCAGCAGATCAGGTGTTTTAGACTTTAAAGTCAGATCTGACAAGACTAGCTGCATGCTTTTTTCTTGTGTTATTCAGATACTACTGCAGAGAAATAGACCAGCAGGGCTGCCAGGCAACTGGAATTGATTAAAAGGAAATAAATATGGCAGCCTCCGTATACCTCTTACTTCAGTTCCCCTTTAATAATCTATGTGTGAGGTGAGACTGTACCTAATTATTTTATTATATATATTATTGTGCTGAATTTTATGATGCCCCTAAGGCCATGCACTAAGCTTCAGGATAACCAGAAGTGAGATAGCGTAACAGGAATGCGTAACAGGAACAGGGAATGACGCTTGTCATTGGCCTTTTTGGAAAAGGTTGAGGACCGGCTTCCGGGGCAAGCTCTGTGAGGTATTATAGACAGTAGGGCCCGTTTCCATTTGCGAATGGGAGACTATGCAGCTATGCATCACTTCCACTCCCATTCATGTTCCGCATCTCCTGATGTGGAAGTGTATTTGAGGAGACGGCGGGCACTCTGCACTGCTCCACACCGCTCCGCAAAACTGTTCCATTGCCATGCATTGGTTACAGTGCAGCCACGGTGCGATGCGTCTATGTAGCCACATCGCAACACCTACAGTGGGAATGGTCACTTAGCATTGCGCAGGCTTCACAACAGAGGAGCTCCTGATGAAGTGGTCATGTGGACACACCACGCATGGAGCGATCTCGTGCCTTGCTCCGCCATTACTGGCTTGCTGTGGTTTCATCCTCATTCTGGACCATGGTCTGAGTTATAGTATTGCCATCACCTTATTACTAATCCCTTATCACTGTGCTTTGTCCCATCATCATATTTATGTTTTCTTTCTTGTCTGTGAGCATATTCATATTAGTATTGTATACACGTCATTGCACTTTGTGTGATTAACAGCATCTTGTGTTATCACTGGTTGCACTTTATCATTCGTTTCTTCATACATAAATTGTGTATAAAAGACTCAACATTTCCAACTTCGGGGTCTTCACAGAATCCAGGCGGGGGCACTGTGCACTTGTGCAGTGTAGCAGAGTTTATTGTTGAGGTAAGGCACTTATCATGGTTTATTGTTATCCCTGCACACAGAGGTGTGTTTGGGGTGGTCTGTGTTCATGTACATCTATCCATGAACTGTAATAAAGAATTTGTATACATGATATTGGTGGTGATGCAGCCCATTATTTTCTGAAATCTGACTGGATAAGCCACATGCTTGTGTCATCTGTGACTTAGACACTAATGCAGCCAACAAGATCAGCAGGACTGCCAGGCAACTGGAATTCTTTCAAATGAAACAAATATGGCAGCCTCCATATTCCTCTCACCTTAGGATCCCTTTAATAGTTCCTGTATTCTCTGCCTTGGGCTAGTATGATTTGTGTTATCAACAAAGAACAATCTGTATAATGGCTTGGAAGACTGACCCTGTCTGGCAGAGTTAGAATATTGTAAATAGATCTGCTGGAGTAGAGTTATCCCAGCTCGTTTTCTTTGTGACAGGGAAACTCATTAAACTGTAATGCATAATTTATTCTTTGTAATCCAGTCTAAACAGGCTATTTATACACTTCAGCACATCTTTGCAGCTTATCACTGTCTCTTGATGCACATTCCAGCGGAAGGATTTGGACTATGCTGTAAATGTTGTAATAGGTAGAGTGCTGAGGCAATCTATTAAAGGGAACCAAGCGCCACTTTTTCCCTGTAGTTACTCTTGGTTTCTAATAGCTATAGGATCTGCCATGTTCCCCCTTCCCCTTCTAGCTGCATTTATTTATCCAGGAAATGTGTAAAGATAGCATTTGTGACTTATCTAAATGCTTTGAATCGCAGTGTCATATCTCCCCCCTGAAGAAAGCTTTTTTGCTCTTTGTTAACGTGTGCAATAAAATATATACTTCAGCTCTTATCGGCCTGAAAATTCTGCTACCGGGCAGGCCACAAAAGAAGGGGAATACAGAGCTCTGCTAAACTTATAATGTAAAAAGAAGAGGTAAAATGTATTTTTTTTAAATTAATGAGTCACATTGTTTGCATGCATCCTTTAATGTGCCATTGAGATGCCCTGGTGCTTGGTTCACTTTAACAGTTCATAGTACATGTTTTGCCGAAAACCACAGAGTTAATGAATGAGTTCTGCTGAGACACTAATTATCTCACCTGTGAATGTTTGTGGTTTTCTGCAAAACATGCACTGTTGGGGGTACTTGAGGACTGAGTTGAGAAACACTGTGGTAGAACACGCAATACTATCTGGGGGGTGGGGGCAGAAAAAAAGGGGCCACCTAATGAAATGTACAAGGGGGTGAGGTGCCTGTGCTGTCAGCAAACACTATGCATGTATAACCCTGCTGACCAGCTGTGGTTCCTGTCTACTCACTAGACTAGGCTGACCAGATGTTTTTTTTTTCCCCGGACAGGTCCTGACAGGTTTTTGAAATGTCTCCGTGAAGAGAGCCGAACACAGAGTGAGTCAGAAGAGCCAATTGAAGAGACAGAGATCCGAACAGCCAAGACTCAGTCCAGTCTTTTCCCCAGAGCCTATCAGCTTTGCAGTAGTGTTGTCCGGATCATGAACGATTCGGATCTTTGATCCGGATCTTTTTGTGAGTCGAATGATCCAGATCATTATAATGAACGAATGATCCGGATGATTCGACTCACAAAAAAAGATCCTGATCAAAGATGCGAATCGTTCATTATCCGGACAACACTACTGCAAAGCTGATAGGCTCTGGGGAAAACACTGGACTGAGTCTTGGCTGCTCGGCTGTGCTCGGCTCTCTGTCTCTTTAATTGGCTCTTCTGACTCGCTCTGTGTTTGGCTCTCTTCACGGAGACATTTCAAAAACCTGTCAGGACCTGTCCGGGGAAAAAGAGGACATCTGGTCAGCCTACACTAGACCCCCTCAACTTCCTGAATCCAGATCTTCTAATACCCCCTCTCCAGGGACTGTGATGCTGCTGGCTGCAAATTGTTCCCAACCTCTCCAACTTCAGGCCGTCACGCACACACACCAAGTGGTGAAGAGCCACATGAGTGTACATCCGCAGGTAGACTGGGGGGGGGGGGGAGGGGGTGGTGGGAAGCTTTGTGTAGGGGCTGGGCTATAACTGGGAGCATGTTGTTGTTGCACAGGCGGAGGGACATTGTGAAGACCCCTCCCTTCCCAAACACAACAACATATGAAATGAGTCAATCACCCCACATATGAAGTGCAACAATCACTCCACATATAAAATGCGGAAATTACCCAAAATATGAAATGCAACAATTACTCTACACATGAAGTGTAGCAATCGGCCCATATATGAAATGCAAAAATCACCCCAAATATAATTAGCAGCAATTACCCCACATGTGCATAGCAGGAATTAATTACCCATATATACAATGCAGCAAATTCGCCCCCCCCCCATACCCTGTGTTATCCCCTCTCAAAAAATAACACCCTATACTCCCTCCTCCTCCACCACATTTCTTGCTGCTGTCTGTGTGCCTCCTCCTGCCAGTGGGCAAACACGTCATCAATGTTCTACCTCTTATTCTTCCATTATGCTGCTCTGTACTCCAATCATAGCTTGACCACTCCTCCTCACAGTTTGGCTTGCTGCTGTGTGCCTGCACTGTGCCTTTTTCAATGTCTTCACCAGTGCAGTTTCTAGGCTAAAATGCACCCAGGACGAGGGTGTAAAAATTGCGCCCCCCCCGCAGCAAGGTATGGGTGCCCGCAGTATAGGTTAGCCAGGTATAGTTGCACTCAGTATAGATTCCCCCAGAATAGGTACCCCAGTATAGGTAGCCAGCTATAGGTCCCCCCAGTATAGGTAGCCAGGCATAGGTGAGCCAGCATAGTTGCCTCCAGTATAGGTTAGCCAGGTAGGTGCCTCGAGTATAGGTAGCCAGTATAGTTGCCCCCAGTATAGGTTAGATAGGCAGGCGTCCCCGGTATAAATTAGATAGGTAGTAGGTGCCCCCAGTACAGGTTAGCTAGGTGGGTGCCTCTAATATGGGTAGCCAGAATAGTTGCCCCCAGCATAGGTTAGATAGGTAGATGCCCCCAGTATAGGTTAGTTAGGTAGGTACCTCCAATATAGGTAGCCAGTATAGTTGTCACCTGTATAGGCTAGCTAGGTAGGTAGGTGCCCCCAATACAGGTTAGATAAGTTAATGCTCCCACTATAGGTTAGATAGGTAGCTTCCCCCCAGTATAGGTTAGATAGGTAGGTGCCCCCCCTGTATAGGTTAGATTAGGTAGCTGGCCCCTCAGTATAGGTTAGATTAGCTAGCTGCCCCCCAGGTTAGATAGGTAGCTGCCCCCCAGTATAGGTTAGATAAGTAGGTGCCCCCCCAGTATAGGTTAGATAGGTAGGTGCCCCCCAGTATAGGTTAGATAGGTAGCTGCCCCCAGTATAGGATAGATAGGTAGCTGCCCCCAGTATAGGTTAGATAGCTGCCCACCAGTATAGGTTAGATTAGGTAGCTGCCCCCCAGTATAGGTTAGATTAGGTAGGTGCCCCCCAGTATAGGTTAGATTAGGTAGGTGCCCCCCAGTATAGGCTAGATTAGGTAGGTGCCCCCCAGTATAGGTTAGATAGGTAGCTGCCCCTCAGTATCAGTGCTGGGCCGAAATTACGCATTAGTGTAATTACGCATACAAATGCATTCACTACAAATGCACCGTAAGCGTTACGTGTAAGGTTACGGTATTACGCGTAATTAATTACGCGTAGACCGTAGGTTACGTTATTACACGTAACAAATTACGCATAAGACAGTAAACTCCTATTGAAATTACACAGTCTGCCGTAATCGCGTAATATTACGCTCCCGTATAATATAAAAAAGCCGCTGACTTTAAGGGTTAATAGCAAAGCCCCCTTAAGTGCTAAGAGCCTCAAATTTAGAGAATATATTAAGGAGATCAGAAGGAATAAGAGGAACATTTTTTTTTTTCAAAAAGACCTTATAGTTTTTGAGAAAATCGATGTTAAAGTTTCAAAGGAAAAATATATACATTTAAAAACCCGCGACTTTAACGGTTAATAGCAAAGCCTGCTTAAAATTTAGGAACATCAAATTCACAGGGTATATTAAGGGGATCAGTGGGAATAAGAGGAAACATTTTTTTTTCAAAAAGACCTTATAGTTTTTGAGAAAATCGATTTTTAAGTTTCAAGGGCAAAAATGTCTTTTAAATGCGGAAAATGTCAGTTTTTTTTTGCACAGGTAACAATAGTGTTTTATTTTCATAGATTCCCCCAAGTGGGAAGAGTTTTACTTACTTCGTTCTGAGTGTGGGAAATATTAAAAAAAAACGACGTGGGGTCCCCCCTCCCAGACCTCTTTAACCCCTTGTCCCCCATGCAGACTGGGATAGCCAGAATGCGGAGCACCGGCCGCGAGGGGCTCCGCACCCTGACTATACCAGCCCGCATGGTCCATGGATTGGGGGGTCTTGGAAGGGGAGGGGCAGCCAAGCTTTCCCCTCCCCCTCCGAGCCCTTATCCAATCCAAGGACAAGGGGCTCTTCTCCACCTCCGATGGGCGGTGGAGGTGGAGGCCGCGATTTCCTGGCGGGGGGGGGGGGTTCATGGTGGCATCTGGGAGTCCCCTTTAAAAAGGGGTCCCCCAGATGCCCACCCCCCCTCCCAGGAGAAATGAGTATAGGGGTACTTGTACCTCTTACCCATTTCCTTTAAGAGTTAAAAGTAAATAAACACACAAACACTTAGAAAAAGTATTTTAATTGAACAAAAAACATAACCACGAAAAAAGTCCTTTAATATTCTTAATTAACCATTAATACTTACCTGTCCCTTTAAAAGCCAGTTCCCACGCAATATCCTCGGAAATATACTAATCAGTTACAATGTAACAAAGTTGTTACAATGTAACAACTTTGTTACTTTGTAACTCCACCGCACCCGACGTCACTCGCCGCTCACCCGCCGGCCGCCGCATACACTAACGCTAAGTCCCCGCCGGCTCCCGCCGTCCACTCCGCCCACACCTGTCACCCATATACATGCTGGCACCCATGGGTGCCAGCATGTATATAGGTGACATGTGGGAGAGGCGGGGAGGGCAGCGAGAGCCGGCAGGACTTAGCGTCCTGAACGGAACACAGAGCTCTGAGCTATATAGCTCAGAGCTCTCTAAAGTATCTTTGTATTTGGGCTCCAAGGAGCCCCATTGGTCCTTAGCAGACCAATGGGGTTCCTTCTGATTTGAAAATCACAGGAAATAATTGTGAATGCTTTTAAATGTTGTCTTATGTTGTCTTATGTAACCAAGAGTAGTTATTAAAATTTTAGTTTGGGGAGTATAATCACACTTTGGGGAGTATAATCACACTTTAAATACTGTTTTGTTTTAAAACTTTTTTTTAATTTTTTACTTTTTACTTAAAGGGACACTGTAGGGGGGCCACGGGAAAATGAGTTGAAGTTACCCGGGGCTTGTAGTGGTCCCCCGCAGGCATCCTGTGCCCGCGCAGCCACTCCCCAATGCTCCGTCCCCGCCTCTGGTTCACTTCTGAAATTTCAGACTTTAAAGTCTGAAAACCACTGCACCTGCGTTACCGTGTCCTCACTCCCGCTGATGGCACCAGGAGCGTACTGCGCAGGCCCAGTGTGGTCTCTGCCTGCGCCGTGCGCTCCTGGTGACATCAGGGGAAGCGAGGACACGGCAACGCAGGCGCAGTGGTTTTCAGACTTTAAAGTCTGAAATTCCAGTCGTGAACCAGAGGCGGGAGCATCGGTGAGTGGCTGCACGGGCACAGGATGTCTATGGGGGACCATTAGAAGCCCCGGGTAAGTTCAACTCATTTTCCCCTGACCCCCCTACAGTATCCCTTTAAATATTTAACTAACCTTATAATTCTATTCAATTCCTGATCGAGTAAATCAAATGCAAAATATGCATCAGCAATATCAATGCTGTTATCTGTATTAAGTTCACAGGTCCTCTATCGCGTACCTGAAGTAATATTTCACATTGCGTGATGTAACTATGGAACTCAGAAAGTAAACATTTCAAGCTAAGCCAGACTGTCCGGATGAGAACATGTTCTTTTCTGCCAAAAGCAGCAGTGGAACATGTGAGCATAAGGTGACCACCTGTTTTTATGTCGCTGGAGACTTAACACGTATTGTCATCTTCCTTAATTCAGACAGATTGTCTTAGACTTTGAACAGTATTTTATTCCAAAACTATACTGCAGTATACAAGGGCTATGTACAGTGGTTTGCAAAAGTATTCGGCCCCCTTGAAGTTTTCCACATTTTGTCATATTACTGCCACAAACACGAATCAATTTTATTGGAAACCAACGTGAAAGACCAATACAAAGTGGTGTACACTTGAGAAGTGGAACAAAAATCCTACATCATTCCAAACATTTTTTTTTACAAATAAATAACTGCAAAGTGAGGTGTGCGTGATTATTCAGCCCCCTCAGTCAATACGTTGTAGAACCACCTTTTGCTGCAATTACAGCTGCCAGTCTTTTAGGGTATGTCTCTACCAGCTTTGCACATCTAGAGACTGAAATCCTTGCCCATTCTTCTTTGCAAAACAGCTCCAGCTCAGTCAGATTAGATGGACAGCGTTTGTGAACAGCAGTTTTCAGATCTTGCCACAGATTCTCGATTGGATTTAGATCTGGACTTTGACTGGGCCATTCTAACACATAGATATGTTTTGTTTTAAACCATTCCATTGTTGCCCTTGCTTTATGTTTAGCGTCGTCCTGCTGGAAGGTGAACCTCCTCCCCAGTCTCAAGTCTTTTGCAGACTCCAAGAGGTTTTCTTCCAAGATTGCCCTGTATTTGGCTCCACCCATCTTCCCTTCAACTCTGACCAGCTTCCCTGTCCCTGCTGAAAAGAAGCACCCCCAGAGCATGATGCTGCCACCACCATATTTGACACTGGGGATGGTGTGTTCAGGGTGATGTGCAGTGTTAGTTTTCCGCCACACAGCGTTTTGCATATTAGCCAAAAAAGTTCCATTTTGGTCTGATCTGACCAGAGCACCTTCTTCCACATGTTTGTAGTATCCCCCACATGGCTTGTGGCAATTTGGCAAACTGCAAACGGGACTTCTTATGCTTTTCTGTTAACAATGGCTTTCTTCTTTTCACTCTTCCATAAAGGCCAACTTTGTGCAGTGCACGACTAACAGTTGTCTTATGGACAAGTTCCCCCACCTGAGCTGTAGATCTCTGCAGCTCGTCCAGAGTCACCATGGGCCTCTTGACTGCATTTCTGATCAGCACTCTCCTTGTTCGGCCTGTAAGTTTAGGTAGACAGCCTTGTCTTGGTAGGTTTACAGTTGTGCCATACTCCTTCCATTTCTGAATGATCGCTTGAACAGTGCTCCGTGGGATGTTCAAGGCTTTGGAAATCTTTTTGTAGCCTAAGCCTGCTTTACATTTCTCAATAACTTGTATCCCTGACCTGTCTGGTGTGTTCTTTGGACTTCATGGTGTTGTTGCTCCTAATATTCTATTAGGCCTAGTGCACACCAGAGCGGTTCGGCAGCGTTTTTCGATCCGCTTGCGGATGTGGAAACGCTTGGGTAATGTATTTCAATGGGCTGGTGCACACCAGAGCGGGAGGTGTTTTGCAGAAACGCATACTCTCGGGCTGCTGCAGATTTTGGATTGCAGAGGCGTTTCTGCCTCCAATGTAAAGTATAGGAAAAACGCAAACCGCTCTGAAAAACGGCAGTTCAGAGTGGTTTTGCAGGCGTTTTTGTTACAGAAGCTGTTCAGTAACAGCTTTACTGTAACAATATATGAAATCTACTACATCAAAAACGCTTCACAAAACCGCAAAATGCTAGGTGAAATGCTACAGAAAAATAAGCAAAAGCATTTCAAAATCTGCTAGCATTTTGCAGATCTGCTAGCGGGTTTTGGTGTGCACCAGGCCATAGACAACCTCTGAGGCATTCACAGAGCAGCTGTATTTGTACTGACATTAGATTACACACAGGTGCACTCTATTTAGCACTCATCAGGCAATGTCTATGGGCAACTGACTGCACTCAGACCAAAAGGGGCTGAATAATTACGCACACCCCACTGTGCAGTTATTTATTTGTACAAAATGTTTGGAATCATGTATGATTTTAGTTCTACTTCTCACGTGTACACCACTTTGTATTGGTCTTTCATGTGGAATTCCAATAAAATTGATTCATGTTTGTGGCAGTAATATGACAAAATGTGGAAAACTTCAAGGGGGCTGAATACTTTTGCAAACCACTGTATGTCTGTTTTACATCCAAACTATGCTCATTGTGAAAGATAGTGGCAGCTATACACAAGTAAGCTTCCAACACATGAATGAATGTGTGATAGAGATGTCGGCAAACGGTTCCCGAACCTGTACTACTTCCGGGTCGCTATGACCAGTAGTAGTACGGCTGCGCTGGGCCGGCGGTGCGCGTCCTTGATCACGCACCTGTTACCGGGCACTTTCTGCGCATAGAGATTGCCACATAGAGATTCGCGGGCGAACTGTTCGCTCACATCTCTAATGTGTGACAGCACTGAATGCAGCCGATGCATCTTATCATTCTCTGCAGTTTTTCTTCTTCCAGACTGCATTGCATCCTCAGACCATTTCATCCTAGGTTTACACTGGGGCATTGTGTACCCTGTAAAAACAGGAGGGAAAAACTTGCACCTTGCATTACGTGCGGCATGCGACGCATATTGTAAACCATACAGCTAACACTTTGATGTGTACCAATCACCTGCGATTCCAAAGCACTAGGCTAATGAAAGTAAATTGGGATGATTTCACAGGAGTGAGGGCTCAGCCACACTAGGGGTTTGATTCACTAAGACAAATAACACGCCTTATCAGAGATAACATGCCTTATCCAAGTTAACACTCCTTATAAAGGTTAACACACTTTGGGCTCGATTCACAAAGCGGTGCTAACCCAGTTAGAGACTTTAGGCGTGATAACCATTGCACCACGCTGGTGAAAAGCCAGTTTAGGCGTGATAAGTTTAGGCATGATAAGTTTAGGCATGATAAGTTTAGATAAGTTTAAATTGCGCGCAAAGTCCTGCACGCAAAGCAGCGTCATTAAACTCTATGCGAAGTGCACCAGACTTTGCTAGCGCAAAACTTTTGATTAGCTGTGCACTGCGGTGCTAACCCAGTTGGTGCTTCAACTTATCATGCCTAAACTTATCACACCTAAACTTATCATGTCTAAACTTATCACACCTAAACTTATCACACCTAAACTTATCATGCCTAAACTGAGTTTAGGCGTGATAAAGGGCCTTTCACCAGCGTGCTAACTGTTAGCACCGCTTTGTGAATCAGGCCCTTTATCAGAGTAACATAGCAAGCGCTAAGAACTTATGCCTGCTAATTGGCAATGACAAGAGCTCCACTCGTCCTGCCTTGAGCCCATGTGGGTTCGTAGCACTCACTATGCTACTCTGATAAGGCATGTTAACTTTGATAAGGCGTGTTATCTCTGATAAGGGGTGTTAACTCGGATAAGGCATGCTATTTGTCTTAGTGAATCAAGCCCTATAAGCGCTTTTCTGAGCGGTTTGAGAATAATCGCTCCCATCCACTTTCATTAAAATCGCAGTAAAAATCGGCGTAATTTTTCGCATACGCGATCGCACAATCGCTGCAATTTTTACCACGATTTTAATGAAAGTGAATGGGAGCGAATTTTAAAAAGCGCTCAGAAAGTGATAATCAATCACAAAGCGCTCAGAAAATCGCTTATAGAGTGACTGAGCCCTCAGATGCGATTTCCTCAAATTTCAATTGCAATTCCTGCAGCAGTTTTGGAGCCTTTGCATTTCAGTACAAAGATTTGCATCACTGTAAAATTATTTTCAATGGCTGTAAAAAAGCGTTTCGCAGTAATTTTACTATACAGAAACACCCTAAAAAAGGTGCAAAGCGCACACACACCGATATCTGGGCATATGCGTACCCTATAAATACAGGAGGGGAAAAGTCGCATCATGCATTACCTGTGGAATGTGACGCATGTGGTGAACCATATAGCCAACATGTTGATACCACAATGCCCCAGTGTGAACATATCAGGGCAGGGAGAATTGACTAGCTGATTTTGAAATCAATGATTAGTGAAAAATGTTATGTTTTAGGGAGGGATCACACTTGGGTCTGTGGAAGATTTTGTTTTTACTGTGCGTTTTTCGCATGTGTCAGCCTACAGCTAGCTAACAGCAATGGGAATCAAATGCGGTGTACGAAAAAGTAGTGCATGCAGCAAAGTTTTTCCCCTGCATATTGGAACTGCACTAATGTGAGCCAGCCCGTTGATTAACATGAACTGACACATCTGCAGATTTCTACATGGGCGAAATCTACAAGCAATTCCCCCTGCCTTAATATTTTCTATGGTTTCGTTTTGGTTGATTAAGAACATAGTGAGATATTTATTCCATTACACTAGTATTGCCTTTCTCCCTTTGATTTTATGTGGGCAGCACAGTAGCAGCATTGGATTCCTCCTAAAATTTGCTCTAGACTTTGATACATAATCTACCCGATACATACGTAGACGTGTGACTATTGGTAGGAATTAGATTGTGAGTCCCTCTGAGGGTCAGTTAAGTAATTTACTCTGTACAGCGCTGCAAAAGAAGTCGGCGCTACACAATAATAATGTAAGATGTACATGAACAGCATGCTGGTGGTCGAAGCAACCAGAAGTTTGGGCACCGCCATAGGCACCCATTGAAATAGTGGCATTAAGGGGAAATTTGGGTGCCTGATAAATAGCAGTGCTTGATGTTTATCGGGCACCACAGGTGCCTAAATTACCTTTCAATGCTGCTATTTCAATGGGCACCTCTGACACGCATTGCACCTGGGCAGTAATTGTGCGCATATGCAGTACGTGCCAGATGATGTGGATGTGCTGGAAAGAGTGCCCGTACGGGCACAGAAGAGCCAAACCCGACAGCGAGTCGTAATCATTACCGCCGGCCAGCAGGGACACCAAGGAGGACCGGGGCTGCGGCGAGGGACTGTGGCGGCTGCAAAGGTCTGGAAGAAGCCCCAGGTGAGTAGAAAAAAAAAATAGATTAGATCTTTCGTCTCAGAAGTCCTTTCAGGTTATGCGCTTGGGAGTAGTGGTTAAGTGTGAGCAACAGGTAGGGTGCTTGTGGGGGAGGGGGGCGGTTAGGATTAGGTGTCAGGTATCATGTTTGTAGGGGGCGGTTAAGGTTAGTTGTCAGGTAGGGTATTTGTGGGGGGGGGGGGGGATTAGGGGGGCAGTTAGGCGTCAGAAAGAGTGTTTGTGTGGGGGCAGACATTTAGGGTTAAGCATCAGGTAGGGTGTTCTTGCTGGGTTGGAGGTATGGTTAGGGTTAGGCGTCAGAAAGGGGGTTTGTGTGGGGGTGGATAGTTAGGGTTAAGCATCAGGTAGGGTGTTTGTGCAGGATGAGGGGTGTTTGTGCGGAGGTACGGTTAGGGTTAGGCATCAGGGGGGAGGATTCTGTGTGAGAATAGGCTTAGGTTTAGCTATAGTAAAATATCGGTATTTAATAACGATATTTTACAGTCCTTCTTTACACTTTAATATTAGAATATCAGTACATTTTCCTATATTCTACTATTCGCTTTCCTGGACTGCCACATTTCCAGGCACCCTTTTATTATGTACACGCTGGGAATTGGTCTGTGTTTGATGAAAAAGATCACAGATGATTGCTGGTGCAGGCTAGCAGCTCCAATGTTGCAGAATGCACTAGTGATGGTCAAGTTGACGCAAATAACTTCGAGTTGATGCAAATTTTTATGCAACTGTATGCAGCTTGAAAATGAACCTATCAAATTTTTACCTCAGCAGGATTCGATTGGTTCAATTTCAAGTTGCATAAATTTGCATAAAAAAATTTGAAGTTATGTGTAGCTACTTGACCATCATTACAATGCACAAATGTATTTGGAATCTAGGATTGACATGTATTGGGGAGAAGGGTGGGTCATAGAGGCCAGTCCTGCAAACCTAGACCAGGTTTTAGGACCAGCAGGAATAATCAGCTCACCTGGAGCAATTACTGAGGGGCTGTGCAGCAGAGAAGCTGCTGAAGTTAGGCCTCTTTTCCATGGACTGTTCATAGGCAGTGAAAAGCCTCTCAAACTCTCACAACTGCTCACTGCTGCCTGATGATTGCTCACTGCTGCCTGGTACCTGCTTGCCGAGCACACAGCTCAACAGTCCGTGAAAAAGAGGCCTAAGTTGAACTCCAGTGCTATGCTCTAGATAAGCCAGTGGCACTTTCAGGATGTCACTCATGAGCTAGTGAGGCCATTGCATAGCATACAGAGGCCCTGGAGATTATTATTATTATGTATTGTATTTATAAAGCACCAACATATTACGCGGCGCTAACCTGAGGTGACGATTGGCACACAAGCAGAGTGCTTTGTACCTTGATGTGACAGTTTTCTCTGCAGAATAGTGGTGAGGTGTATTTTTTTAAGGACTTTGATGCCCATAATTAAAGCGGTTTTACTTTATTTTAATCCCAAACACTGGCTTGCTGACATTCCTTGACCCTTCTGTGTTATGATTTACTATCTATTACGCTAAATCCCTGCAACTGTTAAAGGATGGGGCAATATGAAGGCATTCACACCAGCAGTGAAAGGGTTACATGTCAGCTGCAAAACTAAACAGATATGTTTGCCTTTGCTAAGGCCTCTTTATCACGGACTGTTGAACTGTGTGCTCAGCAAGCAGTTACCAGGCAGCAGTAGGCAGATACCAGGCAGGGCCGGAGCTACCATAGGAAAAAATGGGCAATTGCCCCAGAGCCTGTAGGGGACCCCAAGGTGTCCCTCCCCATCTTAACTGTTGCTCCCCAGGGACTCTGCAGTCTGTTAAGTTGGGGGAGGGTCAGCAGCCAGCTCAGGGGCCCAGGAGGGAAATTTGGCTGCAACAAAGGGCCTCCAATGGCGTTTTTTGGTCGGGGGGTGACTGTTGGGGGTCCGCAGGCCAATTTTGCCCTAGGGCCCAATTGTTACTTGAACCGGCCCTGATACCAGGCAGCAACAAGCAGTTACCAGGCTGCAGTGAGCAGTTGTTAGATTTTGAAAAGCATTTCACTGCCTATCAACAGTCCATGGAAAGGAGGCCTAAGTTTGTCAAAAGGATAACCTGTGTTTTGTAGAAATGGGTTGCAAAAGAAAATATTCAGCTGCTGACAAAGATAAATGGTTTAAAGACATCAATGCACTTTGCGTATATTCTCACAGAACACAATAGTGGGCTAAAAGCAAAGTGACTATAAGGCCTCCTTTCCAAGAACTGTTGTTAGACAGTGAAATGCCTCTCAAACTTTCACAACTGCTCACTGCTGCCTGGTAACTGCTTCTTGCTGCATGATAACTGCTTACTTCTGCCTGGTAACTGCTTGCTGAGCACACAGCTCAACAGTTCGTGGAAAGGAGGCCTTGGGTCTCTTTTCCACGAACTGTTGAGCTGTGTGCTCAGCAAGCAGTTGCCAGGCAGCGACAAGCATTTACCAGGCAGCAGTTGTGAGAGTTTGAGAGGTATTTCACTGCCTAGAAACAGTTCGTGGAAAAGAGGCCTTACACAGGTGTGACGGACAAGAAGCGTGTTTCCAAGAAGGTGTAGTCCATTTGCAAATTACTCTGTTAGGCCTCTTTTCCACAAACTGTTGAACTGTGTGCTCAGCAAGCAGTTACCAGGCAGCAGTCAGCAGTTACCAGGCAGCAACAAGCAGTTACCAGGCAGTTGTGAAAGTTTGAGAGGCATTTCACTGCCTGTCAACAGTTTGTGGAAAAGAGGCCTAAAAGAGACAGTGGCTATCATTCATAAAGCATTCCCGCATGCGGAAATGCTGAAAACAGCTGACTTTACTGAGCACATAGCAAAATGTCTATTCATAAAGGCTGTTTCCGCACGAAAAGCTGAAATTCCCGAGCAGAGCGATAAATTACCGCCTTGTGCGGTGATCATCTTAAAAAATGTTACTAAATGTCAATTCATAAAGATTAGAGCAAGCGGTATGAGGACGGGGAATACCGTTCCCTTGGAAGTAGCAATAAGCAAGTGGATTACAGCTAAAGGCTAGTACACACTAGCAATTTTGATTGGGCAATGATTGGTCAATTTTACCACCTCCATGTAGTATGAGGGCCAAACAGATTTTCAATTCTATGCAGATTATATAGGTAAATGGTCATACTACATGGAGGTGGTAAAATTGACCAATCATTGCCCAATCAAAATTGCTAGTGTGTACTAGCCTTAAGTCAATGGAGACAGACCTCCCAAGCAGCAGCAGTGAGAGCAGCGCATGGAGGGATTCAGGCAGCTTCTCCTGTTACGCCAGCCTACTGACAGCCTAGAGGGAGCCTAGTTTGGGAAATCACCGCACTGCTATCACAACTGTAAACATTTTTGTGAATGAGCACACAGAAGTCTAAAATACCGAATGCGGTGTTTTCCCCTCACTGATTTTCTTTACCGAACACACTTTTATTAATGTTAGCCAGTGTCTAATCAAGCCTTGAAGCAGAAGAGGTCTGGATTCTTTGAACCTGTGAAGACAGAGTAATGTGCCAGCTGTGGATATAAAAAATTCCTGGAATTCTGTGCTATTTAGTAATTGGCGTGATGTTGTTCCCAGGGGCAACTAAACAAAAGATGAGGAAGTGTTCTCCAAAAATCTTGGTGCGCCAAAGCAGTGAGAGGGCAGCTGGAGGAATTTGAATCACCAAAAGGGCAAACAGCAGAAGGAACCGCGTGTGTGTTTGGGTGGGGCAGAGCTCCCCAAATTGTCTAATGCCCCGAAATACAAATGTGAATTTGTGCAGTATGGTAAAGATGTGGGAAACGGAGGCCTGGAGAAGAGGGCTTCTTTCCTTTGCACCACATGGACTGCATGCTGTTGCCCAGAGGAATTGCATCTGGAACAGGTATGATTGCTCCATGTAATGTATGTGCTGGGGGGTGTGAAAAGTGATGTACTGTCTATGATTGTCACTGGTGGTAATGCACAATGCTGTAACAAATATTGTGGGGTCCCAGGGGATGGAAAAGTGCACATGGTAAGAAATAACAAGCAAGGCCCAGTATTGGAAAGAACAATGGTAGCTGTTCTGCTGGGTTGCAAAGGTTTGCATGATTCTTCCTTATTAGAAGAACTCAGGGGTAACCAGTGCTATGCTCTCATTAAGGGAACCTTTAGGCCTCTTTACCGGGGTCCGTTAAAAATGGCGCCAGTTATTGTAGTTAAAAAACGTCGCCCCATAGAGAACCATTATCACTAGTTATTTTTCGTTTTTGACAGCTAAAAAATGGCGCTGGCTTTAAAAACGATATTTATCGTTTATATTTATATTTGTATTGCTCCCAAACGATATTTATCGTTTTAACCCCTGCTTTGCTGCCGTTTGGAAAATATCTGCCCGCCGGCTTTAATGTTTAATAGCAAAGCCCCCTTAAAAGCTAAAAACACCAAATTTGCAGGGCATGTTAAGAAGAAAATTGTGAACAAGAGGAAAATAAATCTTTCAAAAAGACCTTATAGTTTTTGAAAAATCGATTTTGAATATTCTTCTTCTGACCGTGGGAAAATTAAACGCCCGCCGACTTTAGCGGTTAATAGCAAAGCCCCTTTAAGTGCCAGAAACACCAAATGTGTAGGGAATGTTAAGAAAAATAGTGGGAACACGAAGAAAAAAAAATTGTTCAAAAAGACCTTATAGTTTTTGAGAAAATCGATTTTAAATCTTCAAAGGAAATGTATCCATTTAAATCGCGTACTGACATTTCGTGGAAACTTTTTCCGCCGACTTTAGCAGTTAATAGCAAAGTCCCCTTAAATCCTAGCAACACCAAATTTGCAGGATATGTTAAAAAGATACTGGGAAACAATATTTAAAAAAAAAATTGAAAATTTTATTTATTTATTTTTTAAATTAAATTTTTTGAGTTATGTTCAGAGTGTGGGAAAAGTTTTGAAAAAAATGACGTGGGGTCCCCCCTCCCGAGCCTCTGTAACCCCTTGTCTCCCATGCAGGCTGGGATAGCCAGAATGCGGAGCCCCGGCCGACTGGGGCTTCGCACCCTGAGCTATACCAGCCCGCATGGTCCATGGTATGGGGGGGCTTCGGGGGGGAGGGGCGGCCAAGCCTTCCCCTCCCCCCCGGAGCCCTTGTCCAATCCATGGACAAGGGGCTCTTCCCCACCTCCGGTGCCCCAGGAGGAGGTGGGGGCGACGACTCCCTGGGGGGGGGGGGTTTCATGGTGGCATCTGGGAGTCCCCTTTAAGAAGGGGAACCCAGATGCCTGCCCCCCCTCCCAGGAGAAATGAGTATAGGGGTGCAGGAGTACCCCTTACCCATTTCCATAAAGGGTTAAATGAAATAAAAACACAACCACAAGAAAAGTCCTTTAATGTTCTAAATTAACCAGAAATACTTACCTGTACCTTTAAGAAAAAAATCCCACGTCAATTAGGTCCCACGACAGTATCCTCCATCTTGCGACCTTCTGTTACATGTTGATTGAAGATCTCCGCCGCCCCGACGCCACACACACCGCCTCCGCCACCGCACTGCTCTTAGCTATACTTAGTATAGCTAAGAGCAAAAAGCATCTTTAAATTTTAGCTCCAATGGTCCACATTGGTTCCTTAACAGACCAATGGGGATCAGGAGGATCCCCATTGGTCGATAAGGAACCAATGGGAAGCCTTGGAGCCAAAATTTAAAGATGCTTTTTGTTCTCAGCTATACTTAGTATAGCTGAGAGTTGCGTCTATGCATCTATACAGACGCATTAGCGCTAGCTGCCGCTGCCCTCCCTGCCTCCCCCCACCTGTCACCCTCACCCATGCTGGCACCCATGGGTGCATTGGGTGTCAGCATGGGTGAGGGTGACAGGTGGGGGGAGGCAGGGAGGGCAGCGGCAGCTAGCGCTAATGCGTCTGTATAGACGCATAGACGCAACTCTCAGCTATACTAAGTATAGCTGAGAGCAGTGCGGCGGAGGCGGCGTGTGTGGCGTCGGGGCGGCGGAGATCTTCAATCAACATGTATCAGAAGATCGCAAGATAGAGGATACTGTCGTGGGACCTGATTGGCGTGGGATTTTTTTCTTAAAGGTACAGGTAAGTATTTCTGGTTAATTTAGAACATTAAAGGACTTTTCTCGTTGTTGCGTTTTTATTTCATTTAACCCTTTATGGAAATGGGTAAGGGGTACTCCTGCACCCCTATACTCATTTCTCCTGGGAGGGGGGTGGGCATCTGGGGGACCCCTTTTTAAAGGGGACTCCCAGACGCCACCATGACCCCCCCCCCCCCCAGGAAATCGCGGCCTCCACCTCCACCGCCCATCGGAGGTGGAGAAGAGCCCCTTGTCCATGGATTGGACAAGGGGCTCCAGGGGGGAGGGGGAGGCTTGGCCGCCCCTCCCCCCCGGAGCCCCCCCATACCATGGACCATGCGGGCTGGTATAGCTCAGGGTGCGAAGCCCCAGTCCGCCGGGGCTCCGCATTCTGGCTATCCCAGCCTGCATGGGGGACAAGGGGTTACAGAGGCTCGGGAGGGGGGCCCCACGTCATTTTTTTTTTTGAATTTGCTATCAATTTTTTTTTAATGTTCAGAGTGGGGGAAATAAATTTAAAAAAAAAAACGACGTGGGGTCCCCCCTCCCGAGCCTCTGTAACCCCTTGTCTCCCATGCAGGCTGGGATAGCCAGAATGCGGAGCCCTGGCCGACTGGGGCTTCGCACCCTGAGCTATACCAGCCCGCATGGTCCATGGTATGGGGGGGCTCCGGGGGGAGGGGCGGCCAAGCCTCCCCCTCCCCCCCGGAGCCCCTTGTCCAATCCATGGACAAGGGGCTCTTCCCCCGCCTCCGGTGCCCCAGGAGGAGGTGGGGGCGACGACTCCCTGGGGGTGGGTTCATGGTGGCATCTGGGAGTCCCCTTTAAGAAGGGAACCCCAAGATGCCCACCCCCCTCCCAGGAGAAATGAGTATAGGGCTACTTTGTACCCCTTCCCCATTTCAACAAAGGGTTAAATGAAATAAAAACACAACCACGAGAAAAGTATTTTAATAATCTTAATTAACCACAAATACTTACCTGTACCTTTAAAAAAAATGTTCCCACGCCAATATATCCTCGGAAATGATCCAACGAATAACAATATCCTCTTATCTTGCGATCTTCAAATAGCTTGATTGAAGATCTCCCACGCCAATTAGAATACTATACCTTACAATGCGTCCTGCGTAGGGACGCATAGCACGGCTCCCGCTGTCCTCCCCGCCTCCTCACCTGTCACCCTCACCTAGCCTGGCACCTGGTGCACCCATGGGTGCCACCCTAGGTGAGGGTGACAGGTGCAGGTAGACGGGGAGAGACAGCGGAGCTGGCAGCTATACGTCCGCACAGGACGCATCCTAAGGTATAGTAACCGGCTCTTAAATGAGCCGGTTCTTTTTGTATTGAATCGATTCATTTGATTCAATACAAAAAGAACCGGCTCATTTAAGAGCCGGTTACTATACCTTAGGATGCGTCCTGTGCGGACGTATAGCTGCCAGCTCCGCTGTCTCTCCCCGTCTGCCTGCACCTGTCACCTTCACCTAGGGTGGCACCCATGGGTGCACCAGGTGCCAGGTTAGGTGAGGGTGACAGGTGAGGAGGCGGGGAGGACAGCGGGAGCCGTGCTATGCGTCCCTACGCAGGACGCATTGTAAGGTATAGTATTCTAATTGGCGTGGGAGATCTTCAATCAAGCTATTTGACTATCGCAAGATAAGAGGATATTGTTATTCGTTGGATCATTTCCGAGGATATATTGGCGTGGGAACATTTTTTTTAAAGGTACAGGTAAGTATTTGTGGTTAATTAAGATTATTAAAATACTTTTCTCGTGGTTGTGTTTTTATTTCATTTAAAGGGAAGGTCCAAGCAAAAAAAAAAAATGAGTTTCACTTACCTGGGGCTTCTACCAGCCCCATGCAGCCATCCTGTGCCCTCGTAGTCACTCACTGCTGCTCCAGTCCCCCGCTGGGAGCTTTCTGACCTCGGAGGTCAGGGCCGAATTGCGTACATTTTTACACATTCCCGCTAGTGCAGGAACATTAACGCATACATTTTTACGTGTTAGTGGTGCAACGCGTAAATTTTTGTTCCTGCACTAGCTGGAATGCGTAAAAATGTATGCAATGTGGCCCTGACCTCTGAGGTCAGAAAGCTGCCTGCGGGGGACTGGAGCAGCAGTGAGTGACTACGAGGGCACAGGATGGCTACATGAGGCTGGTAGAAGCCCCAGGTAAGTAAAACTCATTTTTTTTTTTTGCTTGAACCTTCCCTTTAACCCTTTGTTGAAATGGGGAAGGGGTACAAAGTAGCCCTATACTCATTTCTCCTGGGAGGGGGGTGGGCATCTTGGGGTCCCCTTCTTAAAGGGGACTCCCAGATGCCACCATGAACCCCCCCCCCAGGGAGTCGTCGCCCCCACCTCCTCCTGGGGCACCGGAGGCAGGGAAGAGCCCCTTGTCCATGGATTGGACAAGGGGCTCCGGGGGGGAGGGGGAGGCTTGGCCGCCCCTCCCCCCGGAGCCCCCCCACACCATGGACCATGCGGGCTGGTATAGCTCAGGGTGCGAAGCCCCAGTCGGCCGGGGCTCCGCATTCTGGCTATCCCAGCCTGCATGGGAGACAAGGGGTTACAGAGGCTCGGGAAGGGGGACCCCACGTCGTTTTTTTTTTTTTAATTTATTTCCCCCACTCTGAACATTAAAAAAAAAAATTGATAGCAAATTCAAAAAAAAAAATGACGTGGGGTCCCCCCTCCCGAGCCTCTGTAACCCCTTGTCCCCCATGCAGGCTGGGATAGCCAGAATGCGGAGCCCCGGCGGACTGGGGCTTCGCACCCTGAGCTATACCAGCCCGCATGGTCCATGGTATGGGGGGGCTTCGGGGGGGAGGGGCGGCCAAGCCTCCCCCTCCCCCCCGGAGCCCCTTGTCCAATCCATGGACAAGGGGCTCTTCTCCACCTCCGATGGGCGGTGGAGGTGGAGGCCGCGATTTCCTGGGGGGGGGGGGAGGTTCATGGTGGCATCTGGGAGTCCCCTTTAAAAAGGGGTCCCCCAGATGCCCACCCCCCCTCCCAGGAGAAATGAGTATAGGGGTGCAGGAGTACCCCTTACCCATTTCCATAAAGGGTTAAATGAAATAAAAACGCAACAACGAGAAAAGTCCTTTAATGTTCTAAATTAACCAGAAATACTTACCTGTACCTTTAAGAAAAAATCCCACGCCAATCAGGTCCCACGACAGTATCCTCTATCTTGCGATCTTCTGATACATGTTGATTGAAGATCTCCGCCGCCCCGACGCCACACACGCCGCCTCCGCCGCACTGCTCTCAGCTATACTAAATATAGCTGAGAGTTGCGTCTATGCGTCTATACAGACGCATTAGCGCTAGCTGCCGCTGCCCTCCCTGCCTCCCCCCACCTGTCACCCTCACCCATGCTGACACCCAATGCACCCATCTTTAAATTTTGGCTCCAAGGCTCCCCATTGGTTCCTTATCGACCAATGGGGATCCTCCTGATCCCCATTGGTCTGTTAAGGAACCAATGTGGACCATTGGAGCTAAAATTTAAAGATGCTTTTTGCTCTTAGCTATACTAAGTATAGCTAAGAGCAGTGCGGTGGTGGAGGCGGCGTGTGTGGCGTCGGGGCGGCGGAGATCTTCAATCAACATGTAACAGAAGGTCGCAAGATGGAGGATACTGTCGTGGGACCTAATTGACGTGGGATTTTTTTCTTAAAGGTACAGGTAAGTATTTCTGGTTAATTTAGAACATTAAAGGACTTTTCTCGTGGTTGTGTTTTTATTTCGTTTAACCCTTTATGGAAATGGGTAAGGGGTACTCCTGCACCCCTATACTCATTTCTCCTGGGAGGGGGGGCAGGCATCTGGGTTCCCCTTCTTAAAGGGGACTCCCAGATGCCACCATGAACCCCCCCCCCCCCAGGGAGTCGTCGCCCCCACCTCCTCCTGGGGCACCGGAGGTGGGGAAGAGCCCCTTGTCCATGGATTGGACAAGGGCTCTGGGGGGAAGGGGAAGGCTTGGCCGCCCCTCCCCCCCGAAGCCCCCCCATACCATGGACCATGCGGGCTGGTATAGCTCAGGGTGCGAAGCCCCAGTCGGCCGGGGCTCCGCATTCTGGCTATCCCAGCCTGCATGGGAGACAAGGGGTTACAGAGGCTCGGGAGGGGAGACCCCACGTCATTTTTTTCAAAACTTTTCCCACACTCTGAACGTAACCCAAAAAATTTAATTAAAAAAATAAATAAATACCATTTTTCAAATTTTTTTTTTTAAATATTGTTTCCCAGTATCTTTTTAACATATCCTGCAAATTTGGTGTTGCTAGGATTTAAGGGGACTTTGCTATTAACTGCTAAAGTCGGCGGAAAAAGTTTCCACGAAATGTCAGTACGCGATTTAAATGGATACATTTCCTTTGAAGATTTAAAATCGATTTTCTCAAAAACTATAAGGTCTTTTTGAAAGATTTTTTTTCCTCTTGTTAACAATTTTCTTCTTAACATTCCCTGCAAATTTGGTGTTTTTAGCTTTTAAGGGGGCTTTGCTATTAAACATTAAAGCCGGCGGGCAGATATTTTCCAAACGGCAGCAAAGCAGGGGTTAAAACGATAAATATCGTTCAGGCAGGAGAAAAAAAAAAGTTTTAAAACGATAATTTTCGTTTTTAACCACTTGCCGACCAGGGGAATTTTTACTGATCGGTGCTGCGTGGGCTCTACAGCCCGCAGCACCGATCAGCAGTGCAGCAGGGTGATCAGACTACCCCCCTTTTTTCCCCACTAGGGGGATGTCCTGCTGGGGGGGTCTGATCGCCGCCGGCCATTAGTGGGTAGCGGGGGGGGCTCCTCAAAGCCCCCCTCCGCAGCGTTTTGTGCGCTCCCTCCCTCCCCTTACCTCCCTCTCCCTTCCTGGGCTGCGCAGGACAGATATCCGTCCTGCGCATTGTGGGATAGGCTTCAGCCTATCATATGCCGGCGATCCCTGGCCAATCAGAGGCCGGGGATCGCCGATCTGACTTACGGCGCTGCTGCGTAGCAGCGCCGTATCATGTAAACAGCGGGGATTTCTTCCCCGCCTGTTTACATTTTGCCGGCGAGCCGCTATCGGCGGCTCTCCGGCTGTTCACGGAGACAGCCTCCGTGAACTGACATGGAAAGGCCGCTCGATCGAGCGGCCGTTTCCATGGTAACCCGCAGACGACCAGTTTACGCCAATCGGCGTTAGCTGGTCGTCAAGAGGTTAAAGGTCTGCACTATTTTAACCTTTAAAACGATAAATATCGTTTTAAACATATATCGGGCAGAAGGGGGCGCCATTATTTTGCCGGCGCCATTTTTCACTGGACGCCTCTTTACCACGAACTGTTTCTAGGCAGTGAAATGCCTCTCAAACTCTCACAACTGCTCACTGCTGCCTGGTAACTGCTCACTGCTTGCTGAGCACACAGCTCAACTGTTTGTGGAAAAGAGGCCTAAGACAACTAGTGCATTAAACACACTTTTTAGCCACCTGATTGCTGGGATCAAGAGCCTTCCTGTTGCAAAATACTGCAACCGAATGGGAGTATTTGTAACTACAAGCTTGTCAGTGGTTGACATGCAGTGTGTTTACTGCCTGGTTAAAAAAAATTATGCATATCACATCCAGAGCCGCCTGGCAGCTGCTTGTGTGCACATGTGCAGTTATTGCCGCAGGTGCCTGATGCTTGCATGAAGCTGCAAACACCCTGCACATAAACATAAATTGCTGACAATAGTTCTCCTGCAAGCTGTTTGTCTAGATGGGACTGTTTCCACTTGTCAGGATTCCTTTGCGGCTTTCTGTGCATAAAAAATCTGCACGGCAGAGCCAACAGAATTCGAATACTGCTATGCGAATCGCATACAATGTATTTAATAGGGAATTCGCATGCGGTATTGGTATGCGAATTTTCATGCGAATTCGCATACGATTTCGCATGGGATCAATGGAAAAGCACACAGGCACTGCCATGGTTACATTTGCATACATCGTCATCCATGCAAAATCGTATGCAAATTTGCATGAAAATTCACATATAACCGCTTGTGAATTTTTACCACGGCGCATCCCACCGCACAAGTGGAAACGTGACCTAAAAGAAAGCTTTATTGTACCCATCTGTAAATAAGTGAATGACTGCGTTTACAGTGCAAACAAACTGGAGCTAGCATGGCTGAGGTGAGCCAGTGTGAAAGGGTATATATAATTCTTCAATCAAAGGAATGTCTACAACTGCAAGCATTCTAATTGGGTGAATAGTGTGGGCTATCTGAAATCTAGTAGTACGAGAGGGTGCTGTTCACAATCACGTTAGCGTAATTTCCTTATGGATTTTCACGCTGGCTCACCTCAACCATACTAGTGCCAACTAAATTTGGAACAACACTATCATTGGTGAAATATGACAGCATAGATTGTCTTATTAGGAATTTACTGTTATTTATTCTGGAATTTGCGGTGCAACCAACATGTGGAAGAGTGTTGCAAGACAGAGATAAAGTAGCAGGCACAGTGGACTTCTGCGTCAGGGAGGGTTTACCTTCTGGTACTGAGGGATAGGGTACCACCTTTTGCATGCTCAAAATTATGGAATAAACACATCACAATACAGTATTCATAAATGCAGAGAAAAGATTTCTGCCACCTCTCCAAGGTCTTTGTGATGTCAGTTTAATATCAAATCACATATATACAGGACTTCATCATTCCATATCCTACAAAGGCAATTTCTGACATACCCTATGTAAGTCCTTGCTGTGGGGCAATGTTGGAGCAGCAGCGGCCTGCCTGACGACCGTTTCGCTCAACGAGCTTCCTCTGAGGCTCCGTGCGGAAAAGTTTGTAAGGTCAGTGTTTGGTTACCCAGAAACCAGCTGTTTAAACATAATTTTTTTTCTTACCTGGTTCTTCCTTCAGCCCCATAAGCATGGATGCGTCCCTCGTCCTCCTCACGCAATCCTCTGTTCAGCCACAAGCAACCTCCTGTACTCTCCTTCAGTTGGGAAGGTCCACGCATGCGTAGAAGGCCCCCACTGACGTCACTGAGCTGGGAAAAAAAAGTTTTTAAACAGCTTGTTACTGGTACATTTTAAGGCTACTGATGATCTCCTATGTGTGAAGCAGCCTAGCACGGAGTTTGAACTTGGGTGGTCAAAAGAAATCTAGTACACTCTTAGGAGGTTACACTCAGTCTAATGCTGGGAATACATGGTACCGCTGAATCGAGCCATTAGATGGGTCGATTGATAAATTCCGACATGTCCGATCACCCGCCAGATCGATACCACGGGCGGCACAATGGAAAACGATAAGGAAAACGAGCAGAAGATAAGAGAAGCTGGAATCGTTCCAGCGGTACAAACGTACCGTGTATTCCCAGCATAAGGGCTCAGCCACACTATAAGGCCTGGAACCCACTGAAAACCGCAAACGCAAAACGCAACCGCTAGCGTTTTGTCTGAGCGGTTTGCAAGCGGATTCATGCACGTTTTCGGTCGCGTTTTGCAACAGTGTATTTTTTTTGCTCCGCGGTTGTGTAGCGTTTTGCGGTTCACGTTTTTATCCTGATTGGTCCTGTGAATTATTTTTAATTTTGTTACAGTGTGCTGAACCGCAAAACGCTCAGTTTAGGTTTTGCTGAGCGTTTCTGCTAGCGTTTCAATACTTTACATTGAAGTGCTAACGCTCCCAAAACGCTGCAGGTCCTGCGTTTGCGTTTCTGGGAAACGCAAACGCTCCTGTGGAAGTTGCTCCATCCATTAACATCAGCTGAGCGTTTTGGCAAAATGCTAGCGTATCGCAGCGCTGCCAAAATGCTCAAAAAAACGCTCTTGTGGGTTCCAGCCCTTAGTGCTTTTCTGAGTGATTGTGATTTGATTAGCGCTTTATGAGCATTTTTTAAAAATCGATCCCATTCACTTTATAATCGCGGTAAAAATCGTTGCGATTTTGTGACTTTTGCCGCAATTTTTTAATGAAAGTGGTTGTGTTTTTACCACTTCAGCCTACAGTGTCGTTTCACCTTATGCATCCGAGCAACTTTCACCTCCCATTTATTCGCCAATAACTTTATCACTACTTATCACAATTCATTGATTTATATCTTCTTTTTTCATCCACCAATTAGGCTTTCTTTGGGTGGTACATTTTGCTAAGAATAATTTTTTTCTAAATAAATTTTAATGGGAATATTAAAAAAAAGCAATTGCAAAACTTCATTTTCTCATATTTCAGCCATTATAGCTTTAAAATAATACATGCTACCATAATTAAAACCCACGTATTTTATTTGCCCCGGTTATTACACCATTTACATTGTCCCTATAACAATGTATGGCGTCAATATTTTATTTGGGAATAAAGGTTTTTTTTTCAATTTGCATCCATCACTATTTACAAGCTTAAATTTAAAAATTTAAAGTAATATACTCTCTTGACATGCATATAAAAAAAAAAGTTCAAACCCTTAGGTAACTATTTGTTTTTTTTATTGATTTTTGATTTTTTTTTATTTTTGATTTAAAAAAAATGCATTTGGGTATTTTTGGAGTGGGGAGGTAAACGGGTAATTTTAAAATGTAATTGTGTTTTTTTTTTTTTTTTTTTTTAAATGTATGTAGATGTAGTTTTACTATTTGGCCACAGTCATTTTTTGGTTTTTCATCCTGTAAGCGAGAGCTCTCGCTTACGGGAACTGAAGGGATGACGTGAGACATAGAAAGATCAGAGAAGCCGTCGGTTTTTCTTACGGAATCATAGATCAAAAAAAATGGTAAAAGTGTTCCCATTAATTGATCTCCGGGGCAGCGGAAGGTGGCTGGACTGCGCCCGGCGCAACAGCAGAAGGTCAGGCTTTATAGACGGATATATCCGTCCATATAGACCCAAGTGGTTAAAAGCGCTCAGAGCGCTAATCAATCACAAGTGGTCAGAAAAGCGCTTATAGTGTGGCTGAGCCCTCAGGGCTGGCTCAAGCTGCGAGAGCTTTTTCTAAGCTCTTGTGATTTTAAAAGTTCTTGCTAATGTAATGCTATGAGTTTGTTCTCACATGAGCAATGTGAATATATATAAAAATCACCCACAGAATTGCACTAGCAAGAGCTTTTCAAATCCCTTGCCTTTAAAAAATCTCTTGCAGTGGGAACCATCCTTCAGCCTTACAAAAATATAGGAACACTAGTTGACCTAAGCCCATTTAAAAACAAGATTTAGGTCTTTTCACGCCACCACCAGTCAGTGCACATGCATGCGCCCGGCTCTCTGGCCCCGTCCTCCTGTCCCAACGGCTGTCCGTTCTGCACATGCACAGTAGCGCAACACACAGACACAGGGACAGGATAACGCAGGGTCTAGGAAATGGTTAAAAATGACAGAAAAGCAAATGCATCAGAATCTGTTGATTTGTCTGCCGTGTGTAGTGAAGGCCCCCTGGTGGTGGGGAGTGTTTCCACAGATATAGTTATTGTTATGGATGATCGGAACGAACAAATTCATTGAACTCATTTTTCTCTTGGATATATCATAATGGTACATGCTAGGCTGGCTTCAGCATGTAGCATTGTAGTGCGTTGTGTTGGTGGTATAATGGTTAGGATAGCAGCCTATAGAGCGGTAGGCCTGGGTTCAAATCCTGGGCCTGGCCAATGTATGTGATTTGGCTTTTAAAATCCTACAAATCCCTAAGCAAGCTCATTTTTTATCTTGCATATATCATAATGGTACATCCTAGGCTGGCTTCAGCATGTAGTGTTGGTGGTGTAGTGGTGAAGAGAGCTACCTACCGAGCACAAGACCTGGGTTCAATTCCCGGCCAAGGTATGTAAGCTGGCTTTTGAAATCGTACAATTCCCTGGAAGACAAGACCCTCCTTCCTCCGGGAGGAGGGAGGAAGTCTATTGAGTAGAAATACTTGTTATGAGGCAGAAATCAGTTAGGGGGGGGGGGGGGGGAATGTGAATTCCGTAAAATTCCGCAGAAATCCGTTTTGTTCCGCGGAAATTCCGAAATAGGACTATAGCAATTCTGTTCCGTCGTTTCGGAACCGGAATCACGGAATTTATAATTCCGCGAAAAGCAGCGACCATCCCTAGTTATTGTCTTCTGCCTCAGATATCTCTGATTTAGATTTCTTTTCCATAGACAACTGAACTGCTAGTTTAAAGGACACCTGAAGCAAAAATAGACTAAAGAAATAATTGTATCTATCTTCCTAATCCTAAAAATTACTTTTTAATATATTCCACAGTTTTATTATGTTTAAATCTACTTTTTAAGTTGATTTTTTTTTTTTTACTGTTTTTTGTTTTTGCTCAATGACGCATTCATTGAAGTATGCCAGAGCTGAAATCTATGAACTATTGTCCCTTTTTATCTCTTTCCTGCTCTCAGAAGCCATTTTATGCTATAGTTGGAATTTCTTATCAGTGATGGTCACACTGTAGTCTCTTCCTGAATGAGTCAGCCACTTACATACCTGATATTTAACTCTTCCAGGGAGAGAAAGAAAAAAGGAGCACAGCATAGTTATTTTGTGCTAGGCACTGTACATACACATGTCTATCTCATCATGTCACATGTCACCTCCGGAATCCTGGCAGCCCACATCCAGGCAGTTCAGCTGCCTGGATGTGGGCCACAAGCATTATTTGGCTGTGATTGCATGCAGCCAAATGACAGCATTTGGTAATACTGCGTGTGTCACATGGGGGGGAGGGGGAGTTGTTTCACTGCCCATCATCACCTGGCTGGTGGACGGGAGCAGCTGCCATGTGTTGAATTCACGCCTTCAGCAGCTCATGAAAAAATAACGCCTTATGCTACATACACACTTGAGATAAAAAAGTCTTTGGAAAAGGCAAAATTACAGACCAATTTTACCCCATTCCAGTATAAGAGCATACTCTACGCTGTCTTTTCTATTGAGCTGAACTCCCCATCAGATAAAAACCTTTGCAAGATGCTGGACACAAAGATGCTGTACACATTCAACAGATCAGTATCTGCAAAAGATCTGCAATTATTGCAGCGCTAGTTATTTGGGTGCAGGAGTGTGCCACTGTAGCCAAACTTCAGCTGGTTGATGTAAAATCAACTATTCAAATTTCATGTAACTTATATGTAGTCTAAAACTGGCCCAATCAGAAAATCTTTCTGTCCAGATTCAAGCTGCATAACCCACAGGCCTGGAACCCACTACAAAACGCTATCGCTAATTGCAATTGCTAGCGTTTTTAATGAGCGGTTTCTAAGCTATTTCATGAGCGATTGCTGGCGATTTTGTTAGCATTTTTAAAAAGTGTCAGCTTTTTGCCAGCGATTGTTTAGCGATTAGATTTTTTTAATTCTGATTGGTCCTTTCAATTTTAATTTTTTTACAGTGTGCATTAATGCAAAATCGCTCTGTGTAGGTTTTGATGAACGATTATGCCAGCGTTTACATACTTTACATTGCAGAAACGCTAAATGCTAAAAATGCTGCATGTCCTGTGTTTAAGATTTTAGTAATTGCAATCGCTCCAGTAAAATTTGGCCCATCCATTAACATTAGCTGAGCATTTAGGCCTCTTTCACAGTGGGACATTGCGTTTGATGCGACGTTAAAGTCGCACAACGTGCCCTAATGCAGCGCATGTAGGTTATGAAATTGGACGTTATTTTGCACTGCGTTGTGTCTCTTGGTGCGCCGTTTTCGTCGCATACTGATGGAACAAAAAAACGGCGCATGCGTTACATTTGAAAAAACAAAACAAAATATTACTGAGAATGTGCAACCCACAACGCAGCAGATTTATTGCTAAACGCACAGCATGCAGCACTTTCTAAATATTGCTACACGTTACACACAACGCAACGTGTGCACTGTGAATGTCGCACAGACTTAGTATTGCTGTGCGTTAGTCCGCGTTATAATTTTTTATAACGCGCGACTTTAACGTCCCACTGTGAAAGAGGCCTTAGGGAAATCACTAGCATTTTAAATCGCTGCCTAAACGCTCACAAAATCGCTCTAGTGGGTTTGAACCCTTACATTGAATTTGAATGCAAGGGAAATTTGCATCTCATGGATCATCCCTTATTTATTTTATATCTTACATATGTGAAAGGAATGAAGTATGGAAGATGTGCTGATACAGACCTTGGGCAAGTCTCCCTAACACGGCTACTGCCTATAGAGCGCGTCCTTGTGGCTGCAGCTCTGGTGCTTTGAGTCCGCCAGGAGAAAAGCGTGATATGTTTTGTGTCTGTTGTAACATTTTCTGGTTGAACTTAATAAGACTCAGTTTTGTTTTTGTTTTTTCAACCAAAATAAGTTACTATGTACTGTAAATAAAGCTGTAAAACTTAATGAAGAGTCTTCCAAATGCATTTAGTTTCTGGATACACAATACAAAACCAACATAGTCATTGCTTGTCTTTCCACCACCTGGATGGTATAGGAGTTTATGGCACTTCTGTATAGGTAAACATTGCAATAATAAAATATATACTGAAAAATCAGCTTCCTCAAAGGAGCCCACAACCTAATCCCTGTCAGTCCTAATGTTCCTCATTTAGTGGCCACATACAATACATATTTGATTTTTATTTTTTTTTATCGATAATTATGAGAAATTTTTCTAGTTTGTAAAGTTTAAAAACTCGAACCAATGTATCTTGTGTGTGTTTGATTTTTGCCTCAATTATAAAAAAAAAATGGAATATTCAGAAACCAATCTGTATATCAAGAAATGTACAATCTATCTTGCATCATTCAGGCCTAGTTCACAGTACTCAGTTACGTTGCAGAATAATTCTGAATGTCAACTCACTGCCCATACAATGCTATGGGCCTGTTCACAGTAACTGATCATGATAATTATAACTCGCTGCATGCAGGCTTTGTATTAGTCTATGGCTAGTCACCATTGCAGTTCACACGTCATAATTATTATGTAACTGACCACTGTGAACCTAGCCTTTTCTGGAAAAATTGATCAGTAAATAAATATTCAACAAAATAGATTTTTCTATACAATCATTTATTTTTTATAAAAAAAATTGTGAATATCAAATGTTTTGATTTTTCCACGATGGCACCTTATGACTGTATCTACAGTGGTGTAGTGTATTGCATTGCATTGCATTGCATTGGGCAATGTGAATGCATTGCTAATGCTATGCAGTTGTATTGTAATTATACTTTCACATTAGCCTATAGAAAGTGCTGTGGGATGGATGATCATCTATTGGGCATAACCTGATATGTGCAGTGCAGATCCACATAATGAGAGCATTAACAGCGGCATCAAAGCATACAATCTATTTACTGTATGCGCCACTGTATATGTTGCACCACACACACAGTGTGCAATGCGAATTTTCACCTCTGTTGCATTCCTGCTTTTACAGGGAATGCAGCACATTTCCCCACTGTAAATGTACCCTCAGTATCCTTTTTAATTTATTTTAAAAAAAAAATATGTTTGGGGGTGGGGGGGGGATATGGGTGGTAATCACACATAATACTCAAAAATTCATGCGACTACTTTCTTGACCACGGTTTGCATCTGGGATCCTGATACTGCAACGTAAGACATTGCTAGCCACTCCATCCATGATGCCCAACATTTACAGTTTTACATTAGCCACTACTGCCTAACGCTGATAGGCGGCCGCAGAGGGGCTCCCCCAGGGCTGCTTAACACTGAAAGGTGTCAGGTCCTGGGGGAAGAAATTAGTGGGGATTGTGCACGCATATGCGCGTGCATCCACGCTGAGTTACAGAGCTCCGCTCCATAAACAACCTGCCAGCCACGATTGCAGTGGTGCTCAGGAGGTTAAAGAGAATCCGAGGTGGGGATCGTACAAATCTATACACAGAGGCTGGGTCTGGCTATAGTGCACAGCCTCTGTTGCTAGTTGAATCCCCCTGAAGTGCCCCCTGCGCTCCGCTCCCCCACATAAATGCGCTGTTTACCTTACTAATGTCACTCACGCCTCTCCCCCCGCCTCCTGCAGAGCGTCGGTCCCCGCCCGTGTCCCATCCCTCCAATCAGCGGCAAGGGAAGGGACGTGGGCGGGGACCGGCGCTCTGCAGGAGGCGTGGGAGCGCCGTGAGTGACACTAGTGAAGTAAACACAGCCCGCTGCGACATGCTGCTTGTCGCCAACGCGGCTGTAATTTATGGGGGAGAGCGGAGCGCAGGGGGGACTTAGCGGGGATTCACCTAGCAACAGAGGCTGGGCACTATAGCCAGACCCAGCCTCTGTGTATAGATTTCTTTGTATGATCCCCCACCTCGGGTTCTCTTTAAATAAATCCAAACTACATGCATATGGGAAGAGCAATGTGATTTGTGTAGGGTTTTGGATCCAGTCTACACATAAAATGCCACTTGATTGCTTGCCAATATTGTAGCTGTTTGAGTTGAAGGTAAATTCCTCCTGAGTATTGAGCCTTCATAGGGAACAAGCATGGGAGAGGGAATCTCATTCTGTCCATTTAAAATGTTTTAAAAGTGTACTTTCAATTATCATTCGAAATTTCACCAAGTGAAGGGAAATTTCACCAAGGGAAAAGGCACCTCCCGTGTTTTTCACACCACAACATTTTTTAGGAAGTTTTTTGGGAAAAGTACAAGGTCTTCAGGTGGTGTCATTTTTTTCACAAATGCCTACACAGAAAATTTGGCAAGCATAACTTATTTGCAATTCACTGAGAAGTTTTGTGCTGTAGACTTCAATGCAAAGTGTTTAGACTTATGCTACATACACACTTGAGATAAGTCTTTGGAAAAGGCAAGATCACAGACCAATTTTACACCATTCCATGTAGTATAAGAGCCATACTCTAAACAGTCAATTCTATTGAGCTGAACTCCCCATCAGATACAAATCTTACAAGATGCTGTGCACATTCAAAAGATCAGTATCTGCAAAAGATCTGTACCTGCAAAAGATCCGTTACTGCAAAATGCATTCATAGTCTGATATCTGCAGATCCTCATACACACCTTGTTTAACAGACATTCATCTGCATATCTGACAATCATCTGCAGGTTTTAAGATCCATCCTGGTGGATCTGATCTGCAGATGAATGTCTGTTAAACAACGTGTGTATGAAGATCTGCAGATATCATAGACTATGAATGCATTTTGCAGGAACGGATCTTTTGCAGGAACAGGTCTTTTGCAGATACTTATCTGTTGAATGTGTACAGCATCTTTGTGTGCAGCATCTTGCAAAGATTTCTACCTGATGAGGAGTTCAGCTCCATAGAATAGACTGTGTAGGTATGGCTCTCATACTACATGGAAGGGGGTAACATTGGTCTGTAATCTTGTCTTTTCCAAAGACTTTTATCTCAAGTGTGTATGTAGCATAAGTAATAGAGATTAGTAATAAGCAGCATCTTGGTTTTATATTTGAACCCTGAAATTGAGATTTAACCTTTTTAAGAGGGACAGTAAGATTTAACTGTGGGGCATGGCTATTCGATGTATGGAATGTATAATATATGGCAGACCTTTTATTGCAAAAAAAAAAAAATCACACTGCAATTGTAAGTGTATGCAACATTCAGAGTGCATCCGGGGGAACGCGATCCAGTGGGCTACAGTACCCCAATGCAGTGTGCATTACACGCATGTTAACAGTGACAGTGAAGAATACTTTACATTGACTGTGTGCGTCTGCTACACTGTATGTGACACAATACTGCTACACTGTATGTGACTTAATACTGCATATCGTGCAATGTGACTTTTCTTCTCCGTTGCGTTCCTGTTTATACAAACAAACAAACACAGAACATTTATATTGCGCTTTTCTCCTGGCGGACTCAAAGCACCAGAGCTGCAGCCACTAGGACTCACTCTATAGGCAGTAGCAGTGTTAGGGAGACTTACCCAAGGTCTTCTACTGAATAGGTGCTGGCTTACTGAACAGGCAGAGCCAAGATTCGAACTCAGGTCGCCTGTGTCAGAGGCAGAGCCCTTAACCATTACACTTTCCAGCCACCGCTGTTTATACAGGGAGCACAAAGCAACTCCCACTGTGAATCTATGCTTTTTGACACCACAATGCTAGCAACATAATCATAAAGTTTCCTTTCACGCTTAAGATATCCTATCTATCTATCTATCTATCTATCTATCTATCTATCTATCTATCTATCTATCTATCTATTTATCTATCTATCTATCTATATATATAATAGAGTAAGTGCCTCAACCTTCAAGCAAGAAGAAGAAGTAGCGCCCTGCCCCCAGGGCCGGTCCAAGCAAGAAGAAGGGGGGTACTTATCCGTTAGCCGGGCGCATCCGGCAGGTGGCGCTAATTACTATTCCCCCTCCAGGCCGACATGGATAGTAGGGAAAGATGTAACTCTGGTGGAGTTTTGTCGCCACCTAGAGGATGCGCCCGGCTAACGGATAAGTACCAGAAGGGGTTGGTCCAAGCAAGAAGAAGAAGTCATATCAAACCAAGGGCAAAGAGGGATAATTTGCATATTCAGTAGCAGTGCATTGTGGGTAACCACAAATGTTCACTTATAGCTGAATTATTGCAGATTTGCTTCTGTTTTAAGAAGGAAAATTACACCAAGCTTTGCTTTTTTTTTAGTAGGAGGGCTTTTTGGTCTCTTTTATCCTCCTATACATTCTTAGTAGTTTGGGTCACCCTGAGCTGCTTGGTTACTCTGTTGTACTGGTCCAAGCCCTATCTCAAGCAGCTTTGTCAATCCCTGCTATGTACTGATGAGGACCAAACAGCTAACCTAGGCTGTCACATGTGGGTTTGATATGACTGTGTAAAACTTAAAGCTATAAACTTGCTTGACCTCCCAAGGGTGAAAAGGAATAATTTGCATATTTAATAGCAGTACATTGTGGGTAACCAGAAATGTTCATAAATAGTTTGGGGTTTGTCAGGGAGCTATGGTCCTGCAGTGCAATTGCTCAATATTAACTTTATGAACCAGTGGGTTGGAGCAGCCAGTACTCAGTAAAAAGAACCAGAACAATTATTAATTGGCCTCAGGCTCCATGTCATCTTGGTTCAAACAACAATTACTTTATTGCACAACATGATTCAAATCACAAAAAGGCTCCTTAATTGGAACCAATACACAGGTATCAGTTAAAAACTTATTTCTGCGCAGAAAGTCTCTACATTAAAACCACCAGAGCCTGCCCACATTACCCCTCAATAGCTGCTAGGCCTGCGTGCATGGAGTCTGTCCTCAGACCATTGTGCTCCATGCACCCAAGCCTCGACCACCTAACTGTCACACAACAGCACACCACCAAACACACAGCAGCTGCCTCCCCCTATTGGGGATAAGTCCGTTCAGGATGCAAAGCACAAAGCAGCAGCACGAATGGATTAGCCAGTTTAAGCACAAAAAGGCAGGTTAGTTGACTTAGCAAGCCACATAGAGACAATGCTGCCCAGACATCATTCCTCCAGCATTAATCATGGATTATTATACTTGCGTTGGTCCACAGGGTATGGCTTCTCCCAGCTGGATGCCAGAGCGCTCTTTTCACCAGATGATCTGTGGCTGTTACTGTAATGATCGTATTCTTTGTATGGGAGCTCAGTCTCTTCTTGATGCTTCCCAGTATTTCGCCTCAGTGCCACCTCACACGTGCCCCCTGTTTATGGGTTGCTGCACTCGGCTGCCATAGCCCTCTCATGCCCTTTAGTTAGCGCTTGCTATCACCGGCTGACTGTGTCAGTATATGGTGGCGGGGGACGCTAGTACAGCGTGGTGCGGGGTCAGGCTCCTCCCACCGACCAGTTTCGCGTCATATGACGCTTCATCAGGGCGTGGCTTTAGGTGCGCTCCGACCAGAAATGTTCACTTAGGCCCGGTGCACACCAAAAACCGCTAGCAGATCCGTAAAATGCTAGCAGATTTTGAAACGCTTTTTCTTCTTTTTCTGCAGCGTTTCAGCTAGCGTTTTGCGGTTTTGTGTAGCGGTTTTGGTGTTGTAGATTTAATGTATTGTTACAGTAAAGCTGTTACTGAACAGCTACTGTAACAAAAACCGCCTGGCAAACTGCTCTGAACTGGCGTTTTTCAGAGCGGTTTGCGGTTTTCCTATACTTAACATTGAGGCAGAAACGCCTCCGCAATCCAAAATCTGCAGCAGCCCGGGAGTATGCGTTTCTGCAAAACGCCTCCCGCTCTGGTGTGCACCAGCCCATTGAAATACATTACCCTAGCGGATCCGCACCCGCAAGCGGATCGCAAACCGCAGCGGAAACGCTCTGGTGTGCACTAAGCCTTATAGCTGAATTATTGCATATATTTCCTTCTGTTTTAAAAATTATGCCTAGCTTTGCTTTTTTTTAGTAGGAGGTCTTTTTGGTCCCTTTTATCCCCCTATACATTCTGAGTGGTTTGGGTCACCCTGAGCTGCTTGGTTACTCTGTTGTACTGGTCCAAGCCCTATCTCATACAGCCATATCAATACTTGCCATGTACTGATTAGGACCAAAAGTCTGAAACAGGCTGTCTACATGTGGGTTTGATATGACTGTGTAAAATTAAAAGCTATATGCTTGCTATACACCAGCGGCGGAGCAGTGCTTTTCAGCGCTGCTAAATTTGGGTGCAGCTGGCGCTTCCATAGACAACAATAGGAATCATTCCTATTGCAGCGCTCAGTGAGTATCGTCTGCTCCGTCAGAAGACGGAGCCGAGGTCGCTTAAAAAACACAATAATTCGGCCTCCAGCAATCGCTGGAAGCCGAATTATTTCATTCCCCCACTATCCATGGCGGACTGGAGGGGGAATAGTAATCAAAATGGCCCGGACTTGTGCAGAAGCAGGATCAGCCATATGCCGCTGTATCCTGCGCCCAAGTCTACCGGCGCCGATTTCAAATGTACTCCACCAGCAGCTCTGAATGCTTGCTTGGCTTACCAAGGGGGAAAAGGGGGAATTTGCATATTTAGTAGCAGTGCATTGTCGGTAACCACAAATGTTCACTTATAGCTGAATTATTGCAGATTTCCTTCTGTTTTAAAAGGCAAATTACACCAATACAGTGTGCGGCATTGCAGGAAGTGACGACAGTGGAACGCACGATGGAACACGGAAGAGGTGAGTCATCCCCGCCCGCTGCCTCTTACTAATAGTGGCAGCTGCTACTGTGCTTAAGCAGGAGGGGGAGCACACATGGGGGACCCAGTTGAGGGGGGGGTCCAACCCCCCTCCCCGCCGCTGTGCCCAATACCCCCTTCCTGCCCTCTACCCTCTTATGCGGCATATGCTACGCCGCGGGTCGGCTAGTCTATCTTACAAGCTCAGTGGTTCATAACTATACATTACAAGCTTATGTGCTTTGGGGTCTACAGGAGAGAAGTGCTTTACAAATGTTTTGTTGGTTGTTCAACTATTGCAATTTTTTTTTTTTACTATGGATGGATCTAGGCATTGCTTTGCTGCTGTATTCTCAAGTCTGTGTATCAGGATATAGAGGGATCACAAGGTACATGGTATAGCTGGAAAAAGAAGCTGGACCTAGAAAGGTTGGAAACTTGTCAGCTCTTGCGTTGGCATGTACCACTGTGTACATTTTTGTTTTAATTTTTTATTTACCATATTTATTTTTTTATATGATCAAATAAAGATATGGATTTTTTTTAATACGATGGAGTGCGGACAACTTTGCTTTACATGGTATAACTGCTTCTGAATTACATAGCGGTACCTCTTTACAATATAGTATGGCATTGATGCAGATTTTTATTTTAAAGGCAGCTTTAAGTTTACCCCATGTGAACAGTTACTAGGTTTAGCAAGGAATTTCAAAGATCAATCATAACGTCTTTGAAAGTATGACACCCGGTAGCACTGCACATTTCTGCATAGGGTCAGTTACTGTATCAGCCTCCCAGTAGAAGTGTAATCTTTCAGCAGAGGATGGTCTTGTGATGTTAAACTCCTCTATGTGCCTCGTGGATACATTCCAGAACAAAGCATGCAGCCTCTATAGCATAGTTCCAAGCACTATATTTAATTACTCATCACCAGTACTGTATCCTGGAATTTCTGTCTCGATTGGGAGACCAGTGCTGGTATAGCGGATTTTAATTCAACGTGACAAGATATGCCAAAAACACGCCATCTCCGTTTAAGATGACACACTTTTTTTTCGTTCAGCCAGCAGAACCTGTTGTGCTGTAAATTCTTGGCTTGCTTTGATCCCCCCCCCCCCCTTCTCCCCCCAGCAGAAAAAATATAAACTTAAAGCAGAAGTCCTCCTTTTTTTTTCTTTTCCTTTTTTATTTGGGGGGGGGGGGCTCACACTGCCCCTTGGTTACAGGTACATGCACATTACAACAGTACTAATTAGAAGCTAGGGACTATAACAAAGAAAAAAAAGTGCTAAAATACATTAGCCCGGAGCTCTTGCAAGTCTCTAAAGAAACTGGATGGCAAAGGGTTAAGGCTATTGTGATCACTATTGTTTGAGCTCTGTGTGTCTTGTTTATGTGAAATAGACTTGAATTATGGCCGTTTAGCTGTAGGTAGTGTGTTATACCCTTCTTTTTTTTTTTTTTTTTTTTTTTTTATCATTACTTTGTTGGTTGAACTACAACACCTTATACCATGGGAATGATGTATTTTATATTTAGTATTAAAGAGAACCCGAGGTGGGTTTGAAGAATATTATCTGCATACAGAGGCTGGATCTGCCCATGCAGCCCAGCCTCTGTTGCTATCCCAAACCCCCCTAAGGTCCCCCTGCACTCTGCAATCCCTCATAAATCACAGCCACGCTGCTGACAAACAGCTTGTCAGAGCTGGCTGTGTTTATCTCTATAGTGTCAGTCTGCTGCTCTCCCCGCCTCCTGCAGAACTCCAGTCCCCGCCTGCATCCCTTCCCTCCCTGCTGATTGGAGGGAAGGGACGGGGGCAGGGACCGGAGCTATGCAGGAGGCGGGGGAGCAGCTGAGACTGACACTACAGATGTAAACACAGCCTCACAGCACGGCTGTGATTTATGAGGGATTGCAGAGTGCAGGGGGACCTTAGTGGGGTTTGGGATAGCAACAGAGGCTAGGTTGTATAGGCAGATCCAGCCTCTGTATGCAGATAACATTCTTCAAACACACCTCGGGTTCTCTTTAAGCCTTACTCAGTTTTTTGGCCTTAGTGGCCCACACCTTTCTATTTATCTGTACTATAGGACTTGCGTGACATTAAGACAGATTATTGTCATAACTACCAGTAGATTGGGTGTTATGCGGTGGCGTAGCTATAGGGGTTGCAGAGGTAGCAACCCCATAGGGGCCCTTGGGCTACAGGGGCCCCGAGGGGCCCACCCTCAACCACAGTATTAGCTCTTTATTGTTCCTATGCTGATAATATTCACTTCTATATATGATTCAAATAGCAGTGATCATTAACACACTGTTTCCCATCCCCTTCTTGCACCTCTGACACTGTGGTTGGTTGTCCTTGATTGGTTTTGGTGTGGCGTATCAATTGTTGTGTAGAGAGCTTGGGGGGGGGGCAACGTAAAACTTCCACTGGGGCCCACAGCTTCTTAGCTACACCACTGGTGTTATGAATCCAAAGTCAGGAGGCACAGCAGAAGGGGACCACAAATATGCATCTTGTTTATACACTACTATACTTTTAAACTAGTACAGAGATATATTCTTTTTAACCCACAAGGCATTCCTCTTCAAGATGTGCCACAACCAGACACATGGTAATCACATAATTTTCCATAGATCCTTGTACCATATTTTACCACAAATAAACTGACTTTTTACACCCAGGTGATCCACCAAGAACGGAACACCCACCATGCAGAGCACGCATTGGAGAGTGCAGGAAAGTGCATATCAACCTTTTCTCACGCCAGCTTGCATCCTTGCGTCTCCGCAGTAGCTAGAGCTCCAGGCTCACTGTGGTCACGTGACAGTAAGCTTGGAGCTCTAGTAGTCTAGTAGTCAGTTCAGAAGCTGCCGGGTCCAGAGCAGGAGAGAAGGCTGGTAGATATGCATTCCACAGTATGCTCCAACATGGAGAGCTAGGATGCCACACTAGGGGGTTGGCTAATCAGCCGGTCATGGCTTTTGGCCTATTTTTTTTTAGTCCAAAAGTGTGTGTTTGGGGCGGGGGGGGGGGGGGGTGGTGGTGAACTTATCCATTAGGCAGCCTATGTGCCGCAACATATGGCATATAATCGCATATTAAATATCAGTGTTACTGCTTAGCTTACGGGTCATCATGGGACTTTTCCCTCTAACATTATATTGACATAATCTTATATTATTGCAGATTTTAAGTACTATATATAAACCGTGCATGGCAAAACAGTTTATTAAACCATGCAGTTGTGCTAGTAGGATTGTAAATGGAGTTTGTTCAACTTGTACACAATGGACTTGATTCTTCAGCAGACATATCAACCAGGAGGCAAATTAAATGTTCAGCTTATGTAGGAGTTTATTAGCAATAGGGATACTACGGTAGATTTTCTGTGCCCCCCCCCCCCCCCCAATAAATAATACATTTTAGGGTAGTGGTGTTCTTCAGGAGATCTCCCTATAGAATGATGCCCCTAGGTGTATTGCTATACCCATTTGAAAAGTATATGTTACAAGGGTAGTTCATCAAGATAGATTGCATCCATTGCTGGTCTTGGAGAGGGTACAACCAAAGTGTCATTTTGGGTTCTGGAAGTAGTGTTTTATCACCTTCATCTATCCACAGCTTAGCTGGGTACTACATCCTCTACTTCATCTCAATGGCCTCGATTCATAAAAGTGCTGTCGGTAAGGTAAAGTCGAGCGGGGAAACACCGCTGTCGGTATTTCCGCCTTCAGGGTGGTAATTCATAAAAATGTTGCTAGTTGTGACAGGCGTGCGGAGATATTCCGCTGTAGGCAGGTGTTAGGCTGTCCTACGCATGCGGAAACAGGAGAAGCAGGCGGAATCCCTCCGTGCGGTATTCTCTCTGCAGCTGCTTGGGAGGTCTGTCCCATTCACTGCACTGTATTCCGCACGCTTCTCGCTAGTGTTGGGCGAACACCTAGATGTTCGAGAACGTTCGCCGAACATCGCCGCGATGTTCGGGTGTTCGCGCCGAACTCCGAACATAATGGAAGTCAATGGGGACCCGAACTTTCGTGCTTTGTAAAGCTTCCTTACATGCTACATACCCCAAATTAGCAGGGTATGTGCACCTTGGGAGTGGGTACAAGAGGAAAAAAAAATATTTGAAAAAGAGCTTATAGTTTTTGAGAAAATTTGATTGTAAAGTTTCAAAGGAAAAACTGTCTTTTAAATGCGGAAAATGTCATGTTTCTTTGCACAGGTAACATGCTTTTTACCGCCATGCAGTCATAAATGTAATAAAGAGAAGAGGTTCCATAAACAGGGACCGGTAACGCTAACCCAGCAGCAGCAGCAGCACACGTGATGGAACAGGAGGAGGCGCAGGAGGAGATGGCCACGCTTTGAGACACAACAACCCAGGCCTTGCATGAGGACAAGAAGCGTGCGGATAGCATGCTTTTTACCGCCATGCAGTCATAAATGTAATAAAGAGAAGAGGTTCCATAAACAGGGACCGGTAACGCTAACCCAGCAGCAGCAGCAGCAGCACACGTGATGGAACAGGAGGAGGCGCAGGAGGAGAAGGCCACACTTTGAGACACAACAACCCAGGCCTTGCATGAGGACAAGAAGCGTGCGGATAGCATGCTTTGTACCGCCATGCAGTCATAAATGTAATAAAGATAAGAGGTTCCATAAACAGGGACCGGCAACGCTAACCCAGCAGCAGCAGCACACGTGATGGAATAGGAGCAGGCGCAGGAGGAGAAGGCCATGTTTTTTGAGACACAACAACCCAGGCCTTGCATGAGGACAAAAAGCGTGCGGATATAGCAGCAATGCTTTTTGCCGCCGTGCAGTCATAAATGTAATACAGATGAGAGGTTCAATAAACAGGGACCGGAAACGCTAAACCATCCCAGATGTTCATTGGTCATGTTACTTGGTTGGGGTCCTGGAGTGTTGCGTAGTCGTTTCCAATCCAGGATTGATTCATTTTAATTTGAGTCAGACGGTCTGCATTTTCTGTGGAGAGGCGGATACGCCGATCTGTGACGATGCCTCCGGCAGCACTGAAACAGCGTTCCGACATAACGCTGGCTGCCGGGCAAGCCAGCACCTCTATTGCGTACATTGCCAGTTCGTGCCAGGTGTCTAGCTTCGATACCCAATAGTTGAAGGGTGCAGATGGATTGTTAGACACAGCTACGCCATCTGACATGTAGTCCTTGACCATCTTCTCCAGGCGATCGGTGTTGGAGGTGGATCTGCACGCTTGCTGTTCAGTGGGCTGCTGCTGCATGGGTGTCAGAAAATTTTCCCACTCCAAGGACACTGCCGATACCATTCCTTTTTGGGCACTAGCTGCGGCTTGTGTTGTTTGCTGCCCTCCTGGTCGTCCTGGGTTTGCAGAAGTCAGTCTGTCGGCGTACAACTGGCTTGAGGAGGGGGAGGATGTCAATCTCCTCTCTAAAGTCTCCACAAGGGCCTGCTGGTATTCTTCCATTTTGACCTGTCTGACTCTTTCTTCAAGCAGTTTTGGAACATTGTGTTTGTACCGTGGATCCAGAAGGGTATAAACCCAGTAATTGGTGTTGTCCAGAATGCGCACAATGCGTGGGTCGCGTTCAATGCAGTCTAGCATGAATTGAGCCATGTGTGCCAGAGTCCTACCAGAATCCTCATCATCCTCTTGTGAGCGTTGTGATAGTTGTTGTGATGCATCATAGTCGTCACCTTCTTCCTGGTCTGCTTCTGCTGACCATTCGCGCTGAATTGTGGAAGTCCAACGTGCACCGCTCTGGCCCTCGTCAGTGGTGGCAGGAAATTCCTGCTCCAACTCCAGCTGTTCCTCCTCCTCTTCTTCATCATAGCTGCTGGGGCCAGCGTTTCCTGAGGCGGATGGCCTGATGTTGGTACCATCACGCTGATCGTTTTCTCCTTCAGATTCCCCCAGTTGCATCATGACAGCTGTTTCCTTGATTTTCAACATTGACCTCTTCAGTAAACACAGCAGTGGTATGGTAATGCTGACTGAAGAGTTGTCACTGCTCACAAGCAACGTGGATTGCTCAAAATTTTGGAGGACTTGGCAGAGGTCCAACATGTTGGCCCAATCGGATCCACAGAAGCTTGGCAGCTGTCCGGATGCGCCTCGGTACTGCGCCGTCATGTACTGGACCACTGCACTCTTCTGCTCGCAAAAGCGGGCTAGCATGTGCAGCGTAGAATTCCAGCGCGTAGGAACATCACACAGCAAGCGATGGTGGGGGAGATTGAAGCGCTCCTGCATCTTGGCGAGTGCCCCCGAAGCAGTACTTGAATTTCTACAATGTTTGGCCACTCGTCGCACCTTCAACAGAAAATCGGCCACGCCTGGGTATGTCTTCAGGAACCGCTGAACTACTAGGTTCATCACGTGCGCCAGGCAAGGGATGTGTGTCAGCTTAGCCAACCTTAAAGCGCGAATGAGATTACTCCCATTATCACACACAACCATGCCCGGTTTCAGGTCCAGCGGTGCCAGCCACAAATCCGTCTGTTCCTTTATTCCCCTCCAAATTTCCTCCCCTGTGTGCTGCTTATCCCCAAGGCAGATCAGCTTCAGCAACGCTTGCTGACGCATGCCAACAGCTGTGCTGCACTGCTTCCACGATCCTACTGCTGCTGGTGCTGGGTTCGCGTTTCCGGATGAGGTACAGCTTTGAGATGCGTTGGAGGAGAAGGAGTCAGAGAGGTAGCTGCTGCTGTTGTTATCCAGTGGGAGGGACGGCGGTGCAGCTGTTTGCGGCGTGGGCATTGGGCAACACCCGCGCCGTAGCAGGTGAGGAATCGCTGCCAGGCTCCACAAGGTTCACCCAGTGTGCGGTAAGGGAGATGTATCGACCCTGGCCGAACGCACTCGTCCAGGTGTCAGTGGTGAGGTGAACCTTGCAGGCAACGGCATTTTTCAAGCTTCGGGTTATTTTGCTGACCACGTGCTCATGCAACTCAGGCACTGCAGAGCGCGCAAAGTGGTAGCGGCTGGGAACCACGTAACGTGGGATGGCCACTGACATCATGCCCTTGAAGCTGTTTGTCTCCACCACTCGATATGGCAGCATTTCGCAGGCCAGAAGTTTGGCTATGCTGGCTGTTACTGCCACGGCCCGGGGGTCATTTGCTGGCAATTTCCTCTTGCGCTCAAACATCTCCGAGACAGACAACTGAACCGTAGGGCTGCACACTGAAGGGCTGTTGGTTGTTGTGTTTGATGAAGACTGGGAGACCTCAAGAGCACTACTCCGGGAAGTATAAACGTTACAGATAAAATTCAAACAGTGTAGTTCCACCCCTAATTACACATGCACTTTACAAACTCGACAACTGGGGCTTTAAATGAACCAATATTCATCTTTTAATTCTTCATATCACAAAAGTCTTCTCAGTAGTGGATACACAGGTAGACACAATTTCCAGAACTTTCAATGACAACCACAACGACTGCCTGACACGTGTTTCACGATCAGAGATCGCTTCCTCAGAGGCATACAGTGTACATATGTATCTGTCAAAAAACATATACAATAAAGAAATTTTTTTATATTACATACCATTCTAGGCGTATGTGCACCGCGGGATATAGGTAGAGAAACATTAATACAATCTTACCACTAGAGTCCAAAAGAAGAAACCAGACTCCAATCTGCAAAAATCATTATGATTCTCATCAATGCTCGTGTGGAGGAGAACACCAAAAATTATATAAACATATATGTATATTCCCAGAATGAACACCAAATGTGCACCTACCAGTAGACATCATACAGAGTGACCTCAAGTATCTATCCAGCACCTCATGTCTAAACAGTGACATATACACATTAGAGTATATATATATAGAAAACTCATGTATATCAACACAGCTCCTCAGTGCTGCAATACACATACACCATCCTGAGGCATACTAAGGAATGGGTGTGTAATATCTCATTTATACATGAGTTATTAGAGGAGTGTATAAGGCACCTCAAGTGAAAAAAATGTGAGGAAACAGGTACAGATGTCCCCATGTGTTGGGTACATGCAAAGGTACATAAAATATATATACCCGGACCTGCAGAAACTGCAGGACCGACCACATACATGAGAAGCAGAACGACTGCAATATATGTGCAAAAGTGATGATAGATAAAAATGTCCATAATGCCAGATAAAGCCCCAAAGTAAAGCACCCAACATTCACCCAAGCATAGGTAAATACCTGTGAGGATATGAAGATAACGCCAACTGGACCGAGGTCCAGAGATATCCACCGTCCGATACAGTGCGGAAGTGTGGTATTGACAACCATACAGGATTAGATAAATAATCCCTCAACCAATAGGAAAGCCCAAACTATGACACGTGAAGGGGGAGAGGTGGAGACCTGTGTGCCAGCACGCCAGAGTGGAACGCACGCTATAAGGATCAATGGAGTGCACGGAAATGTGAAGTCCCCGCGCTCTCCAGGCGGCAACTTCCGGATAAGAAGGAATGCAGCGTGATGACGCAAGACGCAAAGGATGCCGGTAGTATACAGGCATCCCCGCGCACACGTGTATAGGACAATGCGGCCGCCCATGCAAAGGCCAAGGACAATGGGTGAACATATACATCCGCCCCCTGCTGGAAAATAAAAAGATAGCCAAAGTGCGGGCAATGGTACATAATGAATCCCCTAGTAAGACTAAATAGAGGAGTGCTGTCACAGAGCATATAGCGCCGTCTGCTGACCAGATACAAAAAGACAGTGAGTGAAACAGTAGAAAAAGAACACATACTCTCCCAGTGATTACCAGATACGTGCTCATAAGGCTAGAAGAAACATTTACCCACATCTTCCTCCAGACCAGAACCAAGAGAATCAAACAAAGAAATATACTAAAAGGGCCAAACTTAGTGGCCAAAATAGGAGCCCAAATCCCCCAGGATTATTAGTATTATAGTGCATAAATACATCCTCCCCCAAACCTGTAATAGTTAAAAGAATACCCCTGTCCCACGATATACATATCCTGTACATTCCATATATACAAAACCCTATAGAAACATCTTATAACTAATATATTCATTGAGCCCTGGTTTTTCTTCAGCTTTTAGTTCCCAAATCCATCTTGCCTCCATCTGATATAATTTCCTATCTATATCCCCCCCTCTAAGGTTAGGATGGATCCTATCTAGTACTGCAAATTTTATATACTTTCTGTTGCCCCCATGAACTTCAATGAGGTGTTTAGCTATAGCAGATTTTTCACCCTTTTTGCCTGTATCATACATATGTTCATATATTCTATCCTTTAATTCTCTTTTAGTTTTTCCAACATAAAAGGCGTTACATCTGCATACCGCTATATAGATTACAGCTGGAGTGCTACAGTTGGCATAGTGTCTAAGTTTAATGGTTCTATCCCTAGCTTTTACTTCCAAATTTTGTCCTCTATGTACGTATTGGCAATACGGGCAGCCCCCGCAGCCATACGTACCCCTCGTTTTACATGGTTCCCCACGTAATTTACCTGTATAGTGACTATTCATGATCTGAGCCCCTATTGTACGAGATCTTTTGAATACTATGCGTGGATATTTAGGCACTGCCTTCCCCAATAGTTTATCTTGCTTTAACACTGGCCAGTATTTATTGAGTGTTTGTTTAATAATCTGATGTTCTCCACAGTATGTTGTAATCATTGATAGGGCATACTCATTACTATTTTGTATATTTTTTCTATTTGTTCTTTTCCCATACAGTAGTTTTTTTCTCTCTTGGCCCAGGGCTCTATTATAGGCACGTTTTAGGCATTTTTTTGAGTACCCTCTCTGCAGAAGTCTCTTTTGTAATTGTTTAGCCTCATTATAGAAATGATTAATGTCTGTACAATTCCTTCTTATTCTGAGATATTGTGAATATGGAATGCTGTTAATAGTGTTCTCAGGGTGTGCACTATCGGCTCTGAGGATAGAATTCGTGGCCGTAGGTTTACGATGTAACGTGGTGGATAAGGTACCTTTATTATCTTTCATAATTTTTAAATCCAGGAATTCTAGTTCTGAATAGCTGCATGAGTAAGTGAATTTTAAATTCCATTCATTGATATTAAGCCATGCAACAAATTCCTGAAGTTCTTGTTTAGTACCCTCCCATGCAAAGAACACGTCATCTATGAATCTGTGCCAGGTGGTGATGAGGTGAATGAAATCATATCCCTCCTCTGAAAAAATCTTCTCTTCCCATCCCCCCAGATACAGGTTAGCATACGATGGGGCACACGTGGTCCCCATCGCTGCTCCCTGCACCTGGAGGTAATGGGCCCCCCCGAACACGAACACATTGTGAGTCAATAAGAAGTAGAGTAACTCTACAATGAGAGCATTAAGTTCTTTGAATTCATTCCCCATTTTATCTAGGAATCTTTGTACGACCTGAATTCCCTTGTTGTGTGGGATACTACTATATAATGCCTCTACGTCAAGTGATACGAGCATACTATGTTCCTTCTTTTGGACTCTAGTGGTAAGATTGTATTAATGTTTCTCTACCTATATCCCGCGGTGCACATACGCCTAGAATGGTATGTAATATAAAAAAATTTCTTTATTGTATATGTTTTTTGACAGATACATATGTACACTGTATGCCTCTGAGGAAGCGATCTCTGATCGTGAAACACGTGTCAGGCAGTCGTTGTGGTTGTCATTGAAAGTTCTGGAAATTGTGTCTACCTGTGTATCCACTACTGAGAAGACTTTTGTGATATGAAGAATTAAAAGATGAATATTGGTTCATTTAAAGCCCCAGTTGTCGAGTTTGTAAAGTGCACTACTCCGGGAAGTGACAGTGTCAGCGTCGTCTGATGTTTGTGAATGTTGTGAACCACGCAATGGCTGGGCTACTGCTGCTGCTGTCTGGTGGTGAGTCTGGTGAACCCAAGGGAGGCAGTGTTGCTGGTACCCTGTCCTGTCGAGTTTGCCCACAGAGTGGGATGTTTGGATAGCATGTGGCGGCTCATGCTGGTGGTGGAGAGGTTGTTAATACTTTTCCCCCTGCTCAGGCGGGTCTTGCACACCTTGCAAATCGCCATGGTAACATCCTCAGTGCAGTCTTCAAAGAAAGCCCAGACTTTGGAGCACCTGCCTTGCTGGCGATTTCTGTTTGCGCCTCTTTTGCCTCTCAAAAGGAACTTCCACGCTTGTGGTGCCTGAAATTTCGCGCCGCCTACCTTGTGGCACAAGGCGAACTCGTGCAGCAGTGGGTTCTTCAACAGACTCATCTGTGCTGCTGCTACGACGGCGATGTTCTCGTTCACAAACAAAATCTGGGTCTCTGTCCACATTGTCCATACCCTCCTCTTCCATCTCCTCAAACTCGTCATATGTCATTGTGGGGGGCCGCCGCCGTGGAGTAGAGCTCCCCAAAACAATCTCTGCGCAGCTCACTCCAACGTCGTCTTCCAGAGCTTCTCGGCCGACCTCCTGCAATTGCAACCCCTCTTGCCCAACTTGCTCTGGGATTTGGGTTTCAAAGTCCTCGGACTCGCCTTGTTGTATTTCAGTGCCCGGTGCATTTCCCACAGTTAATGGTTGTGAATCCGGGCACAACATTTCTGGCTGTTCCTCCATTGACCTTTCAAAGGTGGAAGTTTGTTGGCCTGGGAATAGCTCCTGCGAATACCCCATTGTGTCCTGAGGTAATTTATCGGACTGGTTATCTGGCAGTTGTGTGCGTGGTGTCGCTGCCGGTTGTGTCAGCTTTGTGCCCACTGGCTCCTTGTAACTGGCTGAGGACTCAGACCTCGTGCGTGATGTGCTGGTGCTGCTTAACGCACTGCTGGACGCTTGAGAGGTCATCCAAGTAATTATCTGGTCCTGTTCTTTTGGATCTGTGAGGGTTGTTGTCCTGGACAACATGGGCGGTATTGAGTGGGTTTTCTTGGGTGCTCCCCTGTGGCCTGTACGTGAACTGTCAGGGGAAACACCTCTTCCCTTGCCCCTCCCTCTTTCACCGGATTTCTTCCTCATTTCACTTATCCTTAAAGTACACGCTGACTGGCAGCAGTACAGTGGCAGTACAGAAATGCTATACAGTGGTGGGTGAGCGGTGTACCACTATTGCCAGCAGCGACACAGAGCACAATGCTATACAGTGGCGGGTGAGCGGTGTACTACTGTTCCCAGCAGACACAGAGTGGCAGTAAACACAATGCTATATAGTGTGGCTGAACCGTGTACACACAGTGGCAGTAAACAATGCTATATAGTCTGGCTGAGCGGTGTACACAGAGTGGCAGTACACACAATGCTATATAGTCTGGCTGAGCGATGTACACAGAGTGGCAGTAAACAATGCTATATAGTCTGGCTGAGCGGTGTACACAGAGTGGCAGTACACACAATGCTATATAGTCTGGCTGAGCGGTGTACACAGAGTGGCAGTAAACAATGCTATATAGTCTGGCTGAGCGGTGTACACAGAGTGGCAGTACACACAATGCTATATAGTCTGGCTGAGCGGTGTACACAGAGTGGCAGTAAACAATGCTATATAGTCTGGCTGAGCGGTGTACACAGAGTGGCAGTAAACAATGCTGTATAGTCTGGCTGAGCGGTGTACACACAGTGGCAGTACACACAATGCTATATAGTCTGGCTGAGCGGTGTACACAGAGTGGCAGTACACACAATGCTATATAGTCTGGCTGAGCGGTGTACACAGAGTGGCAGTAAACAATGCTATATAGTCTGGCTGAGCCGTGTACACACAGTGGCAGTAAACAATGCTATATAGTCTGGCTGAGCGGTGTACACAGAGTGGCAGTACACACAATGCTATATAGTCTGGCTGAGCGGTGTACACAGTGGCAGTAAACAATGCTATATAGTCTGGCTGAGCGGTGTACACAGAGTGGCAGTACACACAATGCTATATAGTCTGGCTGAGCCGTGTACACACAGTGGCAGTAAACAATGCTATATATAGCGTGGCTGAGCAAGGTACACAGTGGCAGTACACACAATGCTATATAGTGTGGCTGAGCGAGCGGTGTACTACTGTTCCCAGCAGCGAAACACAATGACTGAGGGGACCCTGGCTAGCGTGGCTGGAGCGCGAACTACCCTGCCTGCCTACCCAAAGCTAAACCCACAGACAAATGGCGGAGATATGACGTGGTTCGGGTATTTATTTACCTGAACCACGTGACCGTTCGGCCAATCAGAGCGCGTTCGGGCCGAACCACGTGACCCGTTCGGCCAATCAGAGCGCTAGCCGAACGTTCGGGGAACGTTCGGCCATGCGCTCTTAGTTCGGCCATGTGGCCGAACGGTTTGGCCGAGCACCATCAGGTGTTCGGCCGAACTCGAACATCACCCGAACAGGGTGATGTTCTGCAGAACCCGAACAGTGGCGAACACTGTTCGCCCAACACTACTTCTCGCCACATCAGAGGTAGCGGTAATACCCGTCCGCATACCGCTACCTCTAATCTTTATGAATTGACTACTTGTTACTTTTGCTATGATAATCACAGCGCAAGGCGGTGATTTATCACTCTGCTCGTGAATGTCGGCTTTTCATGCGGAAAAAGCCTTTATGAATACAGATTTTGCTGTGTGGTCGGTAAAGTGAGCCGTTTTCAGCATTTCCGAATGCGGGAATGCTTTATGAATCGAGGCCAATGAAGTATGATTGTCTTTTTCAAGATCACGACGAAAAAAACTATTTTATTTTATTTTTTGTATTGCTAATGTGCTTTTCCTTTTTGCCACCTTCAGTATAACCCCTCATCTAGGCTGCTAAGCAACCTCACTAGAAAAGGCCTGAGCTGTGCCCCAAGTGATGGACTTCTAAGAGGCATCCCACACAACCTTCCATAGGCAAATGTGTGGAAGGTATTATTCTTCCTCTGTTCATTGAATGGCTCTCCAATAGTGGCCACCAACACCTGCTTATGTACATATTTGAAAGTAAGGTCTAGCTGAATTCTGGATGCTTCAGATGTGAGTTCCCCTTTACCCTTCAGTGGCTTGGGAGAGGGTACTGGTTTTGCCTGCTCATGAAGTGGCTGCAAAAAAGGCCATTTCTCTGTGGGAGGCCAGCAGGAATCAGGAACTTGATCCTGATGGTGCAACAATAGTGAGTATGCACCTTAAATTCACTTATATATTTTTATTGTACTTTTTCCTTTCCTTACATTTCTCATTTGATTAAAGAGACACTGAAGCGAAAAAAAAAATATGATATAGTGGATTGGTTGTGTACTATGAATAATTAGTAAAAGATTAGCGGCAAAGAAAATATTCTCATATTTTTATTTTCAGGTATATAGTGTTTTTTCTAACATTGCATCATTCTATAATATGTGCAGATTACACAACATTCAGCATTCAAAATGAGTCTTTCAGAGCAGTCTGTGCACTAATGACCTCTCCTCTAGCAGAGAAAAAGAAAACAGTTGAGATAATAAGTCAGATAACAGCCCTCTCCACAACTAAACTTAGTCGGAGAGTTAATGGCTTGTTTGCATAGAGATAACAACTGGAGTTTCTTAACTCTTCCTGTACTGGAAACAATTAGACTGATGTATCTGATCTTATTGTTTTATTTCTTAGCTGTACTACACATACAAATCATAATATCATAATTTTTTTTTCGCTTCAGTGTCTCTTTAAGAAGGAAACACTTTGGCATAAAGTATCATTCTATTCCACTGTTGATCTTAGTTGTGTAATGTTTCTGTGCTCTTACTTGCTTGTAAATGAATCTGAACTGTCAAAGATGGGTAAACAATTTTGGATTAATTGTGACATCAGGAAGCCACTATAAAACAGTAGCGCTTCAGCTTACGCAAACTATTGCTGTTTTTACAAGATACAAAGCAGGTGTTTGGTAACTTATAAATGCATTAGGTTTACAAAGATGAGAGAAAAATGGCAGCTTGCTTAAAGTCTATGGGCTTGATTCACAAAAGAGTGCTAACTGTTAGCACGGCCGTTTTCACGCGGATTTTCGCATTTCGCGCGATCGTGAATTTTCGTGCGAAACGATAACGTTTTCGCGCGCAAACGCGAATTTTCGCGCGAAAACGGTATCGATTTCGCGATAAAAACGTTATCGTTTCATGCGACATTTCACGATCGCGCGAAATGCGAAAATTCGCGCGAAAACGGCCGTGCTAACAGTTAGCACTCTTTTGTGAATCAAGCCCCATGTGTTTGGTACAATGAGATCCACAAATAGGTTTAAAAACGTGGGTAACAGCAAGGCCATACTCCCCATTAGGGAATGAGTTGGCAGATTCCATGGAATTGATTTTGTTCCAAAATCTGTGCCTTTACCACAGCAGTAACTTTGCTAAGCATGTCTTTAAAGTGAACCAGAGACGAAGCAACTAGGGATGGATGCTGGATTCCGCGGAAGTGTAAATTCAGCGATTCCTGCTGGAATTTGATGATTCTGGTTCCGACATGACGGAACGGAATTGCTATAGGGCTAAAACGGAATTCCGCAGAAAATTTTTAAATTCCGCTGAATTTTACGGAATTCAAATGTATTTCCCCACCAAACTGATTTCTGCCTAATAACAGGTATTTCTACTCCCTTTCTCCCTCCTCCCTCCCTCCCTCCCAGAGGGAGAAGGGTCTCGTCTTCCAGGGAACTGTAGTATTTCAAAAGCCAACTTACAAACATTGGCCGGGAATTGAACCCAGGTCTGAGTGCATGGTAGGTAGCTCTCTTCACCACTATACCACCACCAACACTACATGCTGAAGCCAGCCTAGCATGTACCATTATGATATATCCAAGAGAAAAATAAGCTTGCTTAAGGATTTGTAGCATGTCAAAAGCCAACTCACATTGGCTGGGAATCGAACCCAGGTCTAGTGCTCGGTAGGCTGCTATCCTAACCATTATACCACCAACACTACATGCTGAAACTTCTTGGAGCAGACTTACTTCCTTCTTCCAAAAGACACACATACATCCCCATAAAATCATTCAACAGCAACTGCATGCACAGTCTTTGTGGTACACAGTCTCTGTGGCACAATTGGTTAGCGCGTTTGGCTGTTAACTGAAAGGTTGGTGGTTCAAGCCCACCCAGGCATGGCCTTGCCTTTTGTGTTCAACAGGTAAGGCCCCTTGGGAAAGAGAGATGGACTGCTCGTACTGTAGATAGCTAGTTGGCAATTGCCATGTATATTGGCTTACTGTTGCTCACTGTGCATACGTATATGTGTGTGCATGTGTGTGTATATATATATATATGTGTGAAAAACTATTTGCCCCCTTCCTGATTTCTTATTCTTTTGCATGTTTGTCACACTTAAATGTTTCTCCTCATCAAAAACCATTAACTATTAGTCAAAGATAACATAGTTGAACACAAAATGCAGTTTTAAATGATGGTTTTTATTATTTAGTGAGAAAAAAAAACTCAACCTACATGGCCCTGTGTGAAAAAGAAATTGCCCCCTGAACCTAATAACTGGTTGGGCCACCCTTAGCAGCAATAACTGCAATCAAGCCTTTGCGATAACTTGCAACGAGTCTTTTACAGCACTCTGGAGGAATTTTGGCCCACTCATCTTTGCAGAATTGTTGTAATTCAGCTTTATTTGAGGGTTTTCTAGCATGAATCGCCTTTTAAGGTCATGCCACAACATCTCAATAGGATTCAGGTCAGGACTTTGACTAGGCCACTCCAAAGTCTTCATTTTGTTTTTCTTCCGCCATTCAGAGGTGGATTTGCTGGTGTGTTTTGGGTCATTGTCCTGCTGCAGCACCCAAGATCGCTTCAGCTTGAGTTGACGAACAGATGGCCGGACATTCTCCTTCAGGATTTTTTTGGTAGACAGTAGAATTAATGGTTCCATCTATTACAGCAAGCCTTCCAGGTCCTAAAGCAGCAAAACAACCCCAGACCATCACACTACCACCACCATCATTGACTGTTGGTATCAGTGGCGTAGCTAAGGAGCTGTGGGCCCCGATGCAAGTTTTACAATGGGGCCCCCCAAGCACTCTATACATAACAATTTATATGGCGCACCAAAATCTGCCAATGGCAACTACAGTGTCAGAGGTGCAAGAAGGGGATGGGAAAGAGCCTGTTACTGATTATCACTGTTCAAAGTATCTACAGAAGTCATTATTATGCGCATAGGACCAATAGAGAGCTAATTCTGTAGTTAAGGGAGGGCCCTTCGGGGCCCCTCTGGCCCAAGGGCCCCAATGCGGTCACTACCTCTGCACCCCCTATTGCTACGCCCCTGGTTGGTATGATGTTCTTTTGCTGAAATGCTGTGTTTCTTCTACGCAAGATGTAACGAGACACGCACCTTCCAAAAAGTTCAACTTTCGTCTCGTCGGTCCACAAGGTATTTTCCCAAAAGTCTTGGCAATCATTGAGATGTTTTTAAGCAAAATTGAGACGAGCCTTAATGTTCTTTTTGCTTAAAAGTGGTTTGCGCCTTGGATATCTGCCATGCAGGCCGTTTTTGCCCAGTCTCTTTCTTATGGTGGAGTCGTGAACACTGACCTTAATTGAGGTAAGTGAGGCCTGCAGTTCTTTGGATGTTGTCCTGGGGTCTTTTGTGACCTCTCGGATGAGTTTTCTCTGCGCTCTTGGGGTAATTTTGGTCTGCCGGCCACTCCTGGGAAGGTTCATCACTGTTCCATGTTTTTGCCATTTGTGGATAATGGCTCTCACTGTGGTTCGCTGGAGTCCCAAAGCTTTAGAAATGGCTTTATAACCTTTACCAGACTGATAGATCTCAATTACAGTACTTTTGTTCTCATTTGTTCCTGAATTTCTTTGGATCTTGGCATGTCTAGCTTTTGAGGTGCTTTTGGTCTACTACTCTTTGTCACACTCAGGTGTGATAAACCACAGTTAAGTTATTTTTTAACAAGGGGGGCAATCACTTTTTCACACAGGGCCATGTAGATTTGGAGTTTTTTTTCCCTCACTAAATAATAAAAATCGTCATTTAAAACTGCATTTTGTGTTCAATTATGTTATCTTTGACTAATAGTTAACGGTTTTTGATGAGCAGAAACATTTAAGTGTGACAAACATGCAAAAGAATAACAAATCAGGAAGGGGGTAAACAGTTTTTCACACCACTGTGTGTGTGTGTATATATATATATATATCTATCTATCTCTATATATCTATCAGGGCTGTGGAGTCGGTCCAAAAATCCACCGACTCCGACTCCTCAGTTTAGGATTCCTCCGACTCCTCTAATTTGCATATTACAATTTTGTTGATTAAAAGTATGTAACATGAAATTCGTCTCTTAACTGCCAACGCTTAGGAATTTTACAAGACAACTGAAGTGAGAAGGATATGTAGACTACTATATTTATTCCCTTTAGACTAAAACTAGTCCTTGGTAAGAGTACTTGTAAAAGGTACAAACCGGAACAAAGAACATCTATCATGCCCTAGGCAATGTAAGTGTGAGTACATGTAAGAATGATGTGCAGGTACTCTGCAGGGGAATGAGGAGATTGTAAACAGACAACACCTCTGTGTTCAATGTGCACAGCATTCTCAGTAGATTCCCTGCAGCTCTGTGGGGAGTGCGTATGTAGAGTATAGTACTACTGTGTAACAAAGTAAACCTGAGACAGATGAAATTAAAGTTTTATACATACCTGGGGCTTCCTCCAGCCGCCTTCAGGATAATCAGTCCCTCGTTGTCCTCCTCCACCACCTGGATCTTCTGCTATGAGTCCAAGTACTTGAGCCAGTCGGGCGTAGTGCGCATGCACACACTCCGCCGCCAGGAGCATACTGCACCTGTGCAGCACTATTGCGCAGGTGCAGAATGTTCCTGGCTGTGGGAGCGGCATGCGGCCGGACAGCGCTGACTGGCTGAATTACCAGGACTCATAGCAGAAGATCCAGGTGGTGGAGGACAGCGAGGGACTGATTAGCCTGAAGGGGGCTGGAGGAAGCCCCAGGTATGTATAAAACTTTACTTTTCATCCGTCTCAGTTACCCTTTAATTTGTAGTCACCAAACCAAATTTTAACAACATATCAAATTATTTGCTTTCATCAGCAAAGGGAGTGCATACATTTGCATAAATCAGCATCAATGCAGAATTATTTCCATCTCGTTGACCATCTCTATTAGTGACACAGCTACACATCAGGCTTTATTCTTACAGCATAGATGTTATTTAGTATATATAAGAGATTCCTGTGTATACATCATATATACAGTCACAATCAGATATGTATATCTGACCTTAAAAATACGGGGACTGCTTTTTTGAAGCAGCACAAGTAACTAATTTTGATTGGTTTATTTCATTTTTGTAGACTAAGCACAGCTATTACTGTATATATAGTGTATATATACATTATTTTTAATGACTATTATCTGAGAAATAGAAAATTTTATCATATTTTCTATTTTAATTACAGTTACAAATTCATTAGGAGTCGGTGCATTTTTTCCCGACTCCAGGCACCAAAAATTGCCCGACTCCACGACTCCGACTCCCCGACTCCGACTCCACAGCCCTGATATGTATATATATATATATATATATATATATATATATATATATATATATATATATATTTTTTTTTTTATTTTTTTTTACTGCGGCCTTTTACCATCTTGTACCTATTTACTTGTGATCTGTATTGCTGTACACACTACACAACAGTCAGGCATATACCGGTAGTTGTTTTTGTTTCTGTAAGCACTGCAGTAGGTTTTGGCACATTAACATTCATCAACCTTAATTGCTATTGGAATTTATTTACTCACCATCATCAGTGTTTACCCTCAATGTACTTGTGGTGTACTGTAGGCGCACAATTGTTATCAGCAAGGTACTGACAGGACCGGTTCTCTCATAAAGCAAGGTTAAACTTTTGCATCAGGCGCAGTGATTTCAAGGGCTGCATTTTTGTATGGTGTACCTTCCTGAGGAGGAATGGAGGGGCTGAGGGTGAGCAGTTTGCAGCCAGTGTGCGAATGTGTTGAGCTGCAGCATGTCATGTGAGAACATTAAATGAAGCAGAGTAAATTGTTGGGTGCTTTGCGATCATTCCATCGGGGTGGTGGATCCTTACAAATTTGCTTCACACAGCAAATAGTCTAGAACTGGCCCTGGGTACTGAACTGTATATCCTGTAACTGTAATTCTTGAAGTTTTTTTCTTGCAGTCGCCACCACTTCTGTTTTATGCACTAGTTGTTAACTACATTACTGTACATAGGGACGCAATAAGAGTGAAATGCTGAAATTTATCTAGATGGTTCATCAGCTCTTGGACACTATTTTTAAGTCCCTTCCATGTCTGTCATGTTTACTTAAAGTGAACCGAGCAACTTTTTAGCACTCAGGACATTTCTATAGCACATGAAAAATGCATGCCAACAATCTGGTTCATTATTAAAATAAACTTTCATTTTACCTAGTATTTTACAATCAAAGTAGTTTTATTAGCCTGTTTCAGCAGCCTGACGGTCAGCAGAAATCTCAGGAAGCGAATTGTTTTATTGAGCTAATTACCCAGAAGTAAACCATACCTTTTCCTCAACAAAAGGGGGTGGGTAATTAGGACTGTTTGACACACACAATGTCTTTGAAGAAACAGTCCTTTGTTGATGAAAAGGTATTGTTTTCTTCTGGGTAATTAGCTCAATAAAACAATTAGCTTCTTGAGATCTCTCAGGCTGCTGAAACAGGCTAATAGAACTACCTTGATTGTAAAATACAAGGTAAAATGAAAGTTTATTTTAAAGTGGACCCAAATAAAAATACAAGATTTCAGGAATAAAATCTATTTTCTAAATTATAATAATAAATTGCAGCCTTTTTTTCAGCTGCATGATGACATATATAAAATATTTTACATTTATTGGAGGAACCCCCTCCCTTCCTTTCATATTGCCGGGACAGGATCTGGCAAACTGGTGGAGTAGGTGGTGTCCGGCAAAGGAGGAATTGCTAATGGCTGCCACCTCTATAACCCTAGTTATGTAAAGAGAAGGGTGAAAAGCATGCACTGAAATGCTTATAGGCTTGAAGGAGTGTTTATCTGTGTATGTGTCAGAGTGGTGCAACTAAATATTTTGAATTAAAAAAATGTTTGCTTTGGGTCCGCTTTAATAATGAAACAGATTGTTGGCATGCATTTTTCATGTGCTATAGAAATGTCCTGAGTGCTAAAAAGGTGCTCGGTTCACATGAATTGAGAGAATTATGGAGGCTGACACTTTATTTATTTTTAGACTGTGCACATTGCCTGGCTGTCCTGCTGATCCTCTGCGTCTAATACTCAATTTCCATAGACCTGAACAAGCATGCGGATCAGGTGTTTCTGTCTGAAGTCTGGATTTGCTGCATGCTTGTTTTAGGTGTGCATTTCAGACACTACTGTTGCCAAAGAGATCAGCAGGGTAGCCAGGCAACTGGTATTGGTTAAAAGGAAATTAATATGGCGATCACCATATCCCTCTGTTTAGGTGTCCTTTTAATATATTACTATATGAAGGCTGTGTGTGTGTTCATTATTATGTGGCCTTAAAGTAAGTGTTTATGAATGATTATGATAAAAAAGTAAAACACAAAATTGCACCACCACACTATTATCCCTGAGTTAGTCCGGAAGCCCTCTAGAAAACAGGCAGGCTCAGTAGCACTTATCAAGCATCCCACATGTACTCTGTATGGAACTTAATCCAAAACTCATCATTTTAGTGATGCTATCCAGATAAAAAAAGTAAAAAAAAAAATTGCACCACCACACTATTCTCCCTGAGTTAGTCCGGAAACCCTCTAGAAAAAAGGCAGGCTCAGTAGCACTTATCAAGCATCCCACATGTACTCTGTATGGAACTTAATCCAAAACTCATCATTTTAGTGATGCTATCCAGATTTTGTTTAAAGATGCATGTTTCTCATCTCGTCCTTTCAAAAAGCTAGATCTCTTAAAAACAAACAAAAAAACAAACAAACTCTAAAGTGAGTTCAAAGACAGCAATAAGAAAAATGTAATAAACTAATCGATCCATATGTATTCCAACAAAAGTTCCAACACTATGTAATTACTCTTCCCTTAACACAGTTGAAGATCTTTGTTCCTGCATGATTTACCGTAGATATATAATTAGGTGTCAATTTGAGTTTAGGAATGTCCCATTACAATACACTAAGGCTTCTTTCCCACCACGATGTTGCGTTTTAGGGGACGTTATAGGTTGGATAAAGTGCCCCTAACGCAACGCCTGGTGGTGCTGGAGGAGGACGCTACCAAGAGCTGCGTTATGCAGCTCTTGGTGCGCTTTTTTTTGCTGTGCGATGCGGAGACCACGTGATCCGCATCACGTGGTCTCGCCAGCCAATCACTGCACAGAGTAGCCGCTCCAGGAAGTAAACGCTGCACGTCACACAGTGCAGTGAATATTAATTAGCCATGTGGCTGGCCGCGGAGGAGGAGGGGAGACCTCCTCCTTCAACATCACTGAGCATGTGCAAACAGTCTAACACGGCTTAGCCGCGTATAACGCACAGCATGCAGCACTTTCTTTTAACTTGCTGTGTTACAATGTAACGCAACGTGGGCACTGTGAACAGCCCATTGATTTTTTTTTTTTTATTACTGTGCGGTGGGCTGCGTTACAGGCTGCACTAACGTGCGCCTGTAACGACTTACTGTGAAAGCAGCCCGAGTTTTGAGACCCTTCTAGTGTTATTTATGGCAGATTCATTGGTGTAATAATACCAGGCTTCTACATTGGAGTCATCTCACCCAGTCTCTGAGTTCCTATGGGCTTCCTTCTCAGACTGGGGTTTGTGGATTCAGGATACATCCCTTGATCCACTTTTATAGAGTGACCAGACGTCCCGGATTGCCCGGGACACGTCTCGGATTCGGGGTCCGCTGTCCCAGGCTGCATGAGGTCCCGGGAAACGTCCCGCTTCCAGCAGCGGGACGTCCCGGCCTCGGGACCCTGGCCACACTATCCTTATGAACTGGCAGCGGCGTCTATAAGTGCCGTGCCAGTTTATTGCCCGCAGCCCCGCTCCAGCCTCCTCTTCCGGTGTCTGTTCCGACACCGGCAGGCGAGCAGGGCTACGGCAAGATGGCTGCCGAAGCCCTGTACTGGAGACTATTTGTCTCCAGTACAGGGCTTTGGGCGCCATCTTGCCGTAGCCCTGCTCTGCCAGGCTGTCAGCGCGGGAGACTTCAGAAGGAAGGTGGTCCTGGGAGCAGCGCGCCAGAGGCCGGAGACTTCTGCCACAGTGCCAGGTGAGTAAATGCTTTATTTTCCAGGTGAAATGTTTGCCTGCATTGCGTTTCTTTTCCAGGTGAAATGTTTGCCCACATTGCGTTTCTTTTCCAGGTGAAATGTTTGCCCGCATTGCGTTTCTTTTCTGGTGAAATGTTTGCCCGCATTGCGTTTTTTTTTCCAGGTGAAATGTTTGCCCGCATTGTGTTTCTTTTCTGGTGAAATGTTTGCCTGCATTGCGTTTCTTTTCTGGTGAAATGTTTGCCCGCATTGCGTTTCTTTTCTGGTGAAATGTTTGCCTGTGTTGCGTTTCTTTTCTGGTGAAATGTTTGCCCGCATTGCGTTTCTTTTCCGGTAAAATGTTTGCCCGCAATGCGTTTCTTTTCTGGTGAAATGTTTGCCCGCATTGCGTTTCTTTTCTGGTGAAATGTTTGCCCGCATTGCATTTATTTTGTACTGACATGTTTGCCCGCATTGCGTTTATTTTGTGCTGACATGTTGCCCATTGCGTTTATTTTCTGGTGTCCGGGGTAACTGTTACTGCATTTATTATTTAATGGTCATAGGTGGCTATGTTTGCTGAGGTATACTATTAGCATCACACAGTTTCTGCACACCCATGATGCAAAGTCTCATTTGTCCACATCATGGCGTAAACACTGCTTTCTTATGCCTCGCTGTTACATCATTATGTTAGCTCCGCCCATACAATGGCATGGCCACGCCCATTTTTCACAGTGGCCGCAGCCCCTCCCCAGTCTTCGTCGCTGCGTGCTCCTCAGTCCTCCCCACTTTTCGCCGCGGCGCGCTACGTGCGCCGCCCCCCATCCCCGTCCCAGGTTGGACCCACAAAAATCTGGTCACTCTAACTTTTAGGAATATGATGTGATAGATAGCTATTCTTATGCGGCAGCGGCTACTTTTGTTTATATGTTTGGCACCCTAATGAAGTGCATGGTTTGGAGGAGGCATGGGTGCACGATAATTCCTAAATCGCACATAGAACTAGGCACCTGGGCATGGATCAAGCTTGAGATACGAGGCACATCCCTGCTCCATAAGTCCACGATTGAAAAAAGAATACCTGACCTGAGAAAAAAGGGAAAAATATACAAAGGAGGAAGACTTTGTAGTGTGCTGCCTACCTTTTATAGACCATGTTGGCTGACATTGCTTAGAATGTGGATCCCCTCCCATATTGGGTGACTAGGCAATCAAGCTACTAAGCCTAATGCTGTGTACACACTGGCGACTACGGTCGTTTAAAACAGCTAATTAACGATCGTTCCCCCGACAATCGGGGAAAGAACTTTACCAAACGATCATTAACACGAACAATAAAATAACGACATCGGGAAGATGGAAATATCCAACCTGACGGATCGTATCTACCGACAATCGTTACAAAACTATAGTGTGTACAGACAACGGCTGAGAACGATCGTTACAAGGGCCAATGCACCTGCGTTGAATTCTGCCCAGCTTCAGTACTTCCTTTGTAGCGCTGCCGTAAAGATTGTTACATTGCTCATTTCAATTAAACTTTGTGCTCAAGTTAACAATCTTATATTTGTATCTATTGTAACTCCATGTCAGTGTTTTTTTTTTTAATTTTATATAAATATGTACGCAACATTTCCTTCTGATCGTTCTTTTCTGCGAGAACGATCATTAAAATGTGTATGATGATCGCTGCATCCCATCGTTGCATTCCAATCTTTCCAATATCGTTCGTCTGGTAACTATTGTTCCTTGCAAACAATAGTTATCGCAAGTGTGTACGCAGCATTAGGATAGCATTTAGTTTTACTGCAAGAGGGAAGAGTTAGTCAATGAGAGTGGGAGATTAACCAGGACGAAGATTGAAGACTCACACCTCATGTTTTTTTAGAGACCCATGGACAACCATAAAACCATTCTTGCTAATAGGGATGATCGGAACAGGTGATTTCCAATATCGCGGTAATTCCGCATTCCGCTGTAACGAAATTCCGCTACGGCTACATTCCGGCGGATCCCCGTGGTGTTCTGCATTCCAGCGGAACAATTTCCACAATGTTAAAGGGAACCTAATGGATGTTTCCTTTTAAACGAATACCAGTTCCCTGGCAGTCCTGCTAATAACTTTGGCTTTAGTGGTGGCTAAATCACAATCCTGATTACAATTCTTATTTGGAGCAGCAGGAGTTGTCGTAGGCCATGGGACCTAGAGGTGGTTTCACAGCAGTCGTCATAATTTTTTTTTTTGGAGCAGCAGGAGAAGTTGTAGGCCAAAAGGATAGACTATAACGTCACAGCTGCAAAAGCTGCATTTTTATGATCTTAAAATGCAAAAATATGCGATGATAGTGATAGGCAGCAGAGTTTGAGAGGGAGACCATTTGAGGCTTGAAAAACAGCAAAATTTGAATTTAGTCTGTCTAATCTTCATCATGAATCAGTGAGCGGGGCCTTGTAATTATCACTGATCCATGACTCGTTCATTTTTATGAACGTTAGTATGTCCACATTGTCTGTGGACAGACTTGTCCGTTGGTCGGTGACCACCCCACCTACAGCACTAAATACCCGCTCAGAAAGAACACTGGCGGCGGGGCATGCAAGAACCTCCAGTGCATACTGAGTGAGTTCAGGCCAGGTATACAGTTATTTTGTCCAATACTTCATGGGCTCATCATTACTCTCCATATTGTCTGGAGCACTGGCCGACCCCAAGTAATCATTCACCATACGGGCCAGCCGCTGGTGGTGACTACTTTGCCCACTGGTGGTGCTGCTGCTACAAGGAGTATCTGGCATTGGCTGATAAAATTCCTTCAACATACTCAGCAGGTTCACAGATTGGCTATTGGTGCTGCTGCTGGGAGTGGGACCACCAGACCTTTGCTGAGTATGGTGAGGCTTGGTAGCTTGGGACCCGGGATACAGGTTCAGGAAACACATCTTCTACCCAACGAAGAAGGGCATCCCGGATGTGGCTCATCCTGGTGTCTGCTTGGGAGGGGGGTATGAACTACCTCATTTTCCCCTTGCACCGGGGATCTAAGATGGTGGCCACCCACATGTCGAGCCTTGATTTTTAGAATTTTAATCCGGGGGTCCTCACGAGGCACTGGAGCATATGCACAGCCATAGGGAAGAGATGTCTGCCATTAATCACCTCTTCCTGGCTGTCAGAACTGTCGTCATGCTCCAGCTCCACATCAGAATCTTCTTCCCACTCCAGGACAATGGGCTCTTCCACTTCCACAATCTCTGCCTCCTCATCCAGGATTTGAGCATGCTCACTCACTCCCCCACTTGATTGACCACTGTTCAGTAGGGCTTCCTTCCCCTGTCCGAGCACTTTGTCAAGAGCCTTGTACAGCATGAAGACAATAGGGAACGCTTCTGATATGCTGCAGTGCTCCTCACTGACCAATTTCGTTGCCTGCTCAAACGGCTCCAAGACCTTACAGACCTGTCCAATCAGCTTCCACTGGTCCCCAGTAATGTAATCCAGTGGCCCTGTTCTGGAGGAAGATGTCTGAGACAGGTATAGCCTGACCGCCATTCGCTGCTTCCACAACCTCTCCAGCATTTGGAGGGTGGAGTTCCACCATGTCGGACAATCAGAAATAAGCCTGTGCTGCGGCAGGCTATGGCGGCGATGCAGCAGTTTCAAGGCTGTGGTGCGGAGCGACAGATGTGGGCTGACACTCTTCGTGCTGAGGCCACAGCGTCCTTCAACCCATCAAAAGTTCATAAAAATTTCTGGACTTCAAGGTTGAAGACGTGGGCCAAGCAAGGTAAGTAAGTGTAGCCACCTTCAGAAATGGCGGCCAGCATGTTGGCACCATTATCAGACACCACTACACCTGTCTCCAGTTTTCGGGGGAAAAGCCACTGCTGAATCTTATCCTGTAAGGCTGCAAGGATTACAGATCCGGAATGCCTGTTCTCGTCCATGGATTCCAGTTTCAGCACTGCTTGGCATCGATGGTGCTGCAGACAAGTGTAGGAGTGGGACCACTTGCTGAGAGGCTCAGCAATGGCGGACTGGCCTTGGACAGAACAGGTAGCAGAGGGAAGTAGAACAGGCCTCCCCTTCATAAGACAAGCAAAACAGACAAATGATAAGCGCTCAAGGATGCACCTGAATTGTAAGCCATCAGCGGCAATGCAGACCCCCCTAGGGCTGAATACATGCCTCTAATGCAAAAAAAGGCCTCCCCTTCAACCCACTTGGCGGCACCACCAGCTGAGATGCCCCAGATCTTGCACCCTCCTCAGCAGCACCATGGAGGGTGACCCAATGTGCGGTAAAAGTTACATTCCCTGCCCGTGCCTGCTGCTCCAGCCATCCATAGTGAAGTGCACCTTGCCACCGACAGCATGATCCATAGACCGGCCGACACACTCCACAATGTGCTGGAGAAGGGCAGGGATAGTATTCCTGGCAAATTAATGGCGGCTGGGGATCCACCATTGTGGACTAACACTGTTCATCAGTCTGTGGAAAAGGGCACAGTCCACAGCCTTGCCAGGAGCGCATTATTTTTGACAACAAACGGATCACTTGCAGGGAGCATCCGCTTCCTCTGCATCATTTCTGGCACAGAGGCCTGACGCTGGAACACTGGTCATTTAGAGGAAACCAACAAGGGTGATGATGAGGTGCTTGCCGAGGTCTGGAGCCCTCTTCCAGCCTGGCATGCAGAGGGATTTGAAGTAGAATGGGACGCAGGTTGGATAGGGACAGGACGACTAGAAAAAGAGGAGGGGCCTGTTGCTGCTGCTTTTCCTCCACCCATCTTATTGTAATTCTTTACATATTCGAGCTCCCGTCTGTGGTTGTTGCGCAGATGGCTAATCAACCCTGAAGTGCCGAACCCGCTGCCCAATTTGCCTCTGCTCACCGATTTACGGCTTACAGAACAGACTGACCTGGATTCATCCTCTTCCAGAACAGTAAAATAATTCCATACAGGAGACGTGCGTGCACATGGAGAAGTGGTGCGACCTGTTTTAGCACGTCGATGCTCAGCATTGGACTGGTGGGTACTGACAGACGGGAAAGCACTTGCAGGCTGGTGTCCAACCATCTGCTCTGTTTCTCCATGCTGCTCATGCCTGCTAGTGCCTAACCCACCAGATGGCGACCATGTTGGATCAGCCGCCTCATCATCCAAAACATCATCCAGTTCAACCAAAGCATTGGAACCCATAAGTGACTCTTCTGGACCCTCTACATGGCCACGAAAAAAACTCTGTTGCAGACTGGTGGTGATGTAGATTGGTGGTGACACAAGCTCCCAGTTGTGATGTATTACTGGATGAAGAAAACACAGGGGCCATTTCTGTCACCACAGAACCCATAACTTCTTGGGACCTTGGTCCCATGGTCTTCTCCAATGCCTCATCCCAATTCTTCTTCACATCTCTCTCATCGCCATAGGTGTGCTTTAATTCTGGAGGAGAGTACTGGGAGGAAGCAACCTCATCAAGAGAAGCAGCTGCGGTTGGGTTTTGGTCATGAGGAACCTGGCCACTACTGGTGCTGCTGCCTTCAGCTTCAAGTTCCTCACACTGGGTAGAGGGTTACTGATCGAAATAATCAACTACTCTGTTCGCCTGCAGCTCTGTCAAAATTTTCCTGCGTGCAGGGAAGACATCTCTAATCAGGGTGGAATGCTTCTTGCTGTTGCTGCTACCCTCAACCTGAACACGTACTTGACGTGATCCACCAATACCACCATCACTCCATTTTCTTTTAAGAGTGGCAGGAAACTGCTGCTGCTCTCGCTCCATTGTTTTGGGTCCAAAAACTTTATTGGGGAAGGGGTATGAGCGACAGAGCCAAAGTAAAATAATTCCCCCTAACTTAAACTAAAAAACAGATAAGAAAATAAGGGGGTGAAATAAAGAAAATAAATCAAAAACAAAATAAAGAAAACAAAAAACAAACTTAGAAAAAACAACTTTGCAGTAAACTCAACGAGTCAATCACCTAACTCTCTCACTCTGTCAAACACTAAGCCTGCGGCCTGGCTGGCTCTCTCTAACCCTCTTCACACAGCAACTACTAGTACACTACACTACAATCTATCACTCAAACTAACAATCTACTGTCACTATCTCACAAAAACACCTAGCTACTACTACTACTAATAGCTCACACTCAATCTAATTTTCTTTGTATTTAAAAAGACTTTTGTTTTATATACAGTCTTTAACCACTTGCCGACCGCCCACTGCACATTGGCGGCGGCAAAGTGGCAGCCCCAGGACCACGTAACGCACATTGGCGTTGGGTCGTGGGACTCTTCCGGGCCGGGGATCAATGCGCGCGCATCTGCCAGCATTAGGGTCCGCCCACCCGCGATGACATCCCGCCAGCCATACGGATGTTAACCCCCGATCTCCCGCATACAAAGCGTATACGCTTTGTATTGTATACAAAGCGTATTATACAGGCTGCCTCCTATCCTGGTGGTCCCAGTGTCCGAGGGACCACCAGGGCAGGCTGCAGCCACCCTAGTCTGCACCCAAACACACTGATCTGCCCCCTGATCGCCCACAGCACCCCTCAGACCCCCCCTGCCCACCCGCCAGACCACTGTTTGCACCCAATCACCCCCCTAATCACCCATCAATCACTATCTGTCAAAGCTATTTTTTTAGTCCCTAAACTGCCCCCTGGGTGCTCCTGATCACCCCCTCACCCCTCAGATTCTCCCCAGACCCCCCCCCCCAGACCCCCCCCTGTGTACTGTATGCATCTATCCCCCCTGATCATCTGTCAATCACCCATCAATCACCCCCTGTCACTGCCACCCATCAATCACCCCCTATCACCACCTGTCACTGTTACCCATCAGATTAGACCCTAATCTGCCCCTTGTGGGCACCCAATCACCCGCCGACATGCTCAGAACGCCCTCAGACCCCAGCCCTGATCACCTCGCCAGTGCATTGCTTGCATCTATTCCCCCCACTAATCACACCTTGAGACACCCATCAATCACCTCCTGTCACTGCCACCCATCAATCAGCCCCTAACCTGCCCCTTGCGGGCAATATGATCACCCACCCACACCATTAGATCGCCTGCAGACCCGACGTCAGATCACCTCCTAAGTGCACTGTTTACATCTGTTCTCTCCTCTAATTTTTTTTATTTTTTGTCACAAGTTAGCGGAAAATGACACTTTGTGAAAAAAAAACAATTAAAATCAATTTCAAATGACAAAAAAATAAAATTGGCTATGAACTCACCATACTCCTAACGGAATACCTTGGGGTGTCTTCTTTCTAAAATGGGGTCATTTTGTGGGGTTCCTATACTGCCCAGGCATTTTAGGGGCCCTAAACCGTGAGGAGTAGTCTTGAAACCAAATGTCGCAAAATGACCTGTGAAATCCTAAAGGTACTCATTGGACTTTGGACCCCTTAGCGCAGTTAGGGTGCAAAAAAGTGCCACACATGTGGTATCGCCGTACTCAGGAGAAGTAGTATAATGTGTTTTGGGGTGTATTTTTACACATACCCATGCATGGGAGAAATATCTCTGTAAATGGACAATTGTGTGTAAAAAAAAAAAAAATCAAAAAATTGTAATTTACAGAGATATTTCTCCCACCCAGCATGGGTATGTGTAAAAATACACCCCAAAACACATTATACTACTCCTGAGTACAGCAATACCACATGTGTGGCACTTTTTTGCAGCTTAACTGCGCTAAGGGGCCCTAAGTCCAATAAGCACCTTTAGGCTTTACAGGGGTGCTTACAATTTAGCACCCCCAAAATGCCAGGACAGTAAACACACCCCACAAATGACCCCATTTTGGAAAGTAGACTCTTCAAGGTATTCAGAGAGAAGAATAGTGAGTCCGTGGCAGATTTCATGTTTTTTTTTTTTTTGTCGCAAGTTAGAAGAAATCGAAATTTTTCTTTTTCTTTTTTTTTTGTCACAACGTGTAATTTTCCGCTAACTTGTGACAAAAAATAAAATCTTCTATGAACTCACCATGCCTCTCAGTGAATACTTTGGGATGTCTTCTTTCCAAAATGTGGTCATTTGGGGGGTATTTATAACATCCTGGAATTTTAGCACCTCATGAAACATGACAGGTGGTCAGAAAAGTCAGAGATGCTTCAAAATGGGAAAATTCACTTTTGGCACCATAGTTTGTAAACGCTATAACTTTTACCCAAACCAATGAATATAGGCTGAATGGTTTTTGTTTTTTTAATCAAAAACATGTTTGTCCACATTTTTCGTGCTGCATGTATACAGCAAATTTACTTTATTTGAAAAATGTCAGCACAGAAAGTAAAAAAAAATCATTTTTTTTGACAAAATTCATGTCTTTTTTGATGAATATAATAAAAAGTAAAAATTGCAGCAGCAATCAAATAGCACCAAAAGAAAGCTGTATTAGTGACAAGAAAAGGAGGTAAAATTCATTTAGATGGTAGGTTGTATGACCGAGCAATAAACCGTTAAAGCTGCAGTGGTCTGAATGAAAAAAAAGGCTCTGGTCCTTAAAGTGACTCTGTAACAAAAATTACAACGTTTTTTCTACCATCCTACAAGTTCCTAAACCTATTCTAATGTGATCTGGCTTACTGCAGCTCTTTCTACTATAACCATCTCTGTAATAAATCAATGTATCTTTCCCCTGTCAGACTTGTCGGCCTGTGTCTGGAAGGCTGCCAAGTTCTTCAGTGTTGAACTGCTCCTCTATGCACACTCCAGTGTGTGTTTTATTTACATAAGCCTGCAGCTTCTCTGCTATCTTACCAGTGATAGAAGAGAGCTGGATAAAAATCCTCCTCTGGAGGCTGTGAAAGGAGCTGGTCTGTCACATACTGAGGAATTAACGACATAGGCAGAGCTGTCTGCAGGAAGCCTGTAATGTTCAGTGCATGAGAGAAGCTGGGAACAGAAGGTAAACACACACAAGTGATCTCTTGAGATTCAGAAGTAAGGCTGTATACAGCCTGCTTGTGTATGGATGTATTTTCTATGTGTGGACATGCTGTACATCAACCTACTTCCTGTTTTGGTGGCCATTTTGTTTGTTTATAAACAAACTTTTTAAAACAGTTTTTGACTACTTTTAATGCGGCGGGGAGCGGTGAAATTGTGACAGAGGATAATAGGAGATGTCCCCTAACGCACTGGTATGTTTACTTTTGTACGATTTTAACAATACAGATTCTCTTTAAGGGGTTTTATGACTGCAGTCCTTAAGAGGTTAAAAAGACTATTGTTTTATGTTGAAACAACTAATATGGGTCTGTCTCTGCTCTCTCCAAAACCCCAGACTGAAACCCACAAGCTTCGTGACTGTCACACCCCTCTTATATACAAAATGGATGGGATAGCTGATGATGATGGGTAGCTAGGGGCTGGTTGCTAACGTAGGATTGGTTGGTTTTTGTTAAGACTTTAATTGGTGCCGAAATTCCGTTTTTAATGCAGAAATCAGCCTGTTTTAAGCTTCTGTGATGGGTCTATCCCTTCCGATCCTTCTGATTGGCAGCTTTTACATTAAAGCTTCAGATTAAATTCCGATGGAATTCTGCATAGAAATTCCGCTATTTCCGATTACAGCTATAGCTTTTCAGCTCCGGCTCACCGGAACGGAATTGCCAATTTCCGACCGGAATCGTGGAAATCTCCATTCAACCCTACTTGCTAACCCCTTACTTAGCTAAACCTAGACATAGCTAAACAAGAAGAGGTCAAGAGGGGCTCTAAAAAATAATTTAAGGGTCTTGTGGACTCTCTAATCCCAATAACCCATAACTTACCTGTTTTGTGTGCATGGCTTGGGATTGTTTTTAAAGATTAGATCAATTCCCAGCTGCATTCAAACTGCAGCAACATTTACAGTTTTAACTTATACAACTGCTATTTTCATGTTTTTGGTTTTTTTTCAGGCTATGCCTCCACTAAGGTGCCGTGTCCGTTTGACATTAGCATCCAATTCCCTCTAGACCTGACACATAAGGGAATTTGGATGCAATGTCCAAAAAAATGAATTTTTCCCCCCCATGCAATCTAGTAACAGCCTATTGTTTGCAACAAGCTGCGATTCTGCATCCAAATTTGCATCAGGGAAATGTTGCTAATTGGCTGTAGTGAAAACCTAGCCTAAATGTATTCTTATTATTGTCTCTGAACTCACTGAAGAGTTTTTTTTTTTTTGTTTTTTTGTTTTTTTTAGTGATCTAGCTTCTTGACAGGATGTGATGAGAAATACAGCATCTAAAACAAAAACCTAGATGGACTCACTAAAATCATGGGTTTGGCTGACGCTCCATACTGGGTACAGATGGGATGCTTGCAACACAGCACATCTTCAAGCAAGTACTGATGTTGGGGGGGGGGGGGGGCGCTTCTGTATGCCTCATGAAAAGGATCAGCAGACCATATGGATCTGGAATTACTAAATGAGAATACACTGCTAGTAGAGATTAATCTGGTTGGGGAAGCACATGGTTTGCACCCTGAATTAGAACTAGTAAATGTGCAGCGCCTGCGCCCGCGGGGGGGCCCGGCCCCCCCCTGGGGCCCGCTCGGGGCCGTTTTTTGGGGGCTGGAGGGGTGGCAGCATGAGGGGAAAGCCTTGCCCACAGTCGGCGGGGAGAGGGGAAGTTCCCCCTTCTCCCTCACCTCGGGGCTCTCCCCTCTGCGCTCCCCTCCAGCTAGTGAACGTGTGTAGGCAGCGAGCAGCAGCGGCGGCAGGATACATACCTTCTTCCTTGCGTTCCATCGCCGCCTTCTCGCTCTAGCGGCTGACGTCACTTCCGCTTCCGGAAGTGACGTCAGCTGCTAGAGCGAGAAGGCGGCGATGGAACGCAAGGAAGAAGGTATGTATCCTGCCGCCGCTGCTGCTCGCTGCCCACACAGGTTCACTAGCTGGAGGGGAGCGCAGAGGGGAGAGCCCCGAGGTGAGGGAGAGGGGGGAACTTCCCCTCTCCCCGCCGACTGTGGGCAAGGCTTTCCCCTCATGCTGCCACCCCTCCAGCACCCAAAAACCGGCCACGAGCGGGCCCCAGGGGGGGCCCGCTCTGAAATTCTGCAGGGGGGCCCGGTGGGGCTTAATTACGCCCCTGGTAGGCAGGCAGGGTAGTTCGCACTCCAGCCACGCTAGCCAGGGTCCCCCCAGGCATTGTGTGTCGCTGCTGGGAACAGTAGTACACCGCTCGCTCAGCCACACTATATAGCATTGTGTGTACTGCCACTGTGTACCTCGCTCAACCACGCTATATATAGCATTGTTTACTGCCACTGTGTGTACACGGCTCAGCCAGACTATATAGCATTGTGTGTACTGCCACTCTGTGTACACCGCTCAGCCAGACTATATAGCATTGTTTACTGCCACTCTGTGTACACCGCTCAGCCAGACTATATAGCATTGTGTGTACTGCCACTCTGTGTACACCGCTCAGCCAGACTATATAGCATTGTGTGTACTGCCACTCTGTGTACACCGCTCAGCCAGACTATATAGCATTGTGTGTACTGCCACTCTGTGTACACCGCTCAGCCAGACTATATAGCATTGTGTGTACTGCCACTCTGTGTACACCGCTCAGCCAGACTATACAGCATTGTTTACTGCCACTCTGTGTACACCGCTCAGCCAGACTATATAGCATTGTTTACTGCCACTCTGTGTACACCGCTCAGCCAGACTATATAGCATTGTGTGTACTGCCACTCTGTGTACACCGCTCAGCCAGACTATATAGCATTGTGTGTACTGCCACTCTGTGTACACCGCTCAGCCAGACTATATAGCATTGTGTTTACTGCCACTCTGTGTACACCGCTCAGCCAGACTATATAGCAATGTGTGTACTGCCACTCTGTGTACACCGCTCAGCCAGACTATATAGCATTGTTTACTGCCACTCTGTGTACACCGCTCAGCCAGACTATATAGCATTGTTTACTGCCACTCTGTGTACACCGCTCAGCCAGACTATATAGCATTGTGTGTACTGCCACTCTGTGTACACCGCTCAGCCAGACTATATAGCATTGTTTACTGCCACTCTGTGTACATCGCTCAGCCAGACTATATAGCATTGTGTGTACTGCCACTCTGTGTGCACCGCTCAGCCAGACTATATAGCATTGTGTGTACTGCCACTCTGTGTACACCGCTCAGCCAGGCTATACAGCATTGTTTACTGCCACTCTGTGTACACCGCTCAGCCAGACTATATAGCATTGTTTACTGCCACTCTGTGTACACCGCTCAGCCAGACTATATAGCATTGTGTGTACTGCCACTCTGTGTACACCGCTCAGCCAGACTATATAGCATTGTGTGTACTGCCACTCTGTGTACACCGCTCAGCCAGACTATATAGCATTGTGTTTACTGCCACTCTGTGTACACCGCTCAGCCAGACTATATAGCATTGTGTGTACTGCCACTCTGTGTACACCGCTCAGCCAGACTATATAGCATTGTTTACTGCCACTCTGTGTACACCGCTCAGCCAGACTATATAGCATTGTTTACTGCCACTCTGTGTACACCGCTCAGCCAGACTATATAGCATTGTGTGTACTGCCACTCTGTGTACACCGCTCAGCCAGACTATATAGCATTGTGTGTACTGCCACTCTGTGTACACCGCTCAGCCAGACTATATAGCATTGTGTGTACTGCCACTCTGTGTACACCGCTCAGCCAGACTATATAGCATTGTTTACTGCCACTCTGTGTACACCGCTCAGCCAGACTATATAGCATTGTGTGTACTGCCACTCTGTGTACACCGCTCAGCCAGACTGTATAGCATTGTTTACTGCCACTGTGTGTACACGGCTCAGCCACACTATATAGCATTGTGTTTACTGCAACTCTGTGTCTGCTGGGAACAGTAGTACACCGCTCACCCGCCACTGTATAGCATTGTGCTCTGTGTCGCTGCTGGCAATAGTGGTACACCGCTCACCCACCACTGTATAGCATTTCTGTACTGCCACTGTACTGCTGCCAGTCAGCGTGTACTTTAAGGATAAGTGAAATGAGGAAGAAATCCGGTGAAAGAGGGAGGGGCAAGGGAAGAGGTGTTTCCCCTGACGGTTTCACGTACAGGCCACAGGGGAGCACCCAAAAAAACCCACTCAATACCGCCCATGTTGTCCAGGACAACAATCCTCACAGATCCAAAAGAACAGGACCAGATAATTACTTGGATGACCTCTCAAGCGTCCAGCAGTGGGTTAAGCAGCACCAGCACATCACGCACGAGGTCCGAGTCCTCAGCCAGTTACAAGGAGCCAGTGGGCACAAAGCTGACACAACCGGCAGCGACACCACGCACACAACTGCCAGATAACCAGTCCGATAAATTACCTCAGGACACAATGGGGTATTCGCAGGAGCTATTCCCAGGCCAACAAACTTCCACCTTTGAAAGGTCAATGGAGGAACAGCCAGAAATGTTGTGCCCGGATTCACAACCATTAACTGTGGGAAATGCACCGGGCACTGAAATACAACAAGGCGAGTCCGAGGACTTTGAAACCTAAATCCCAGAGCAAGTTGGGCAGGAGGGGTTGCAATTGCAGGAGGTCGGCCGAGAAGCTCTGGAAGACGACGTTGGAGTGAGCTGCGCAGAGGTTGTTCTGGGGAGCTCTACTCCACGGCAGCGGCCCCCCACAATGACATATGACGAGTTTGAGGAGATGGAAGAGGAGGGTATGGACAATGTGGACAGAGACCCAGATTTTGTTTGTGAACGAGAACATCGCCGTCGTAGCAGCAGCACAGATGAGTCTGTTGAAGAACCCACTGCTGCACGAGTTCGCCTTGTGCCACAAGGTAGGCGGCGCAAAATTTCAGGCACCACAAGCGTGGAAGTTCCTTTTGAGAGGCAAAAGAGGCGCAAACAGAAATCGCCAGCAAGGCAGGTGCTCCAAAGTCTGGGCTTTCTTTGAAGACTGCACTGAGGATGTTACCATGGCGATTTGCAAGGTATGCAAGACCCGCCTGAGCAGGGGGAAAAGTATTAACAACCTCTCCACCACCAGCATGAGCCGCCACATGCTATCCAAACATCCCACTCTGTGGGCAAACTCGACAGGACAGGGTACCAGCAACACTGCCTCCCTTGGGTTCACCAGACTCACCACCAGACCCACCTCAGCAGCAGCAGTAGCCCAGCCATTGCGTGGTTCACAACATTCACAAACATCAGACGACGCTGACACTGTCACTTTCCGGAGTAGTGCTCTTGAGGTCTCCCAGTCTTCATCAAACACAACAACCAACAGCCCTTCAGTGTGCAGCCCTACGGTTCAGTTGTCTGTCTCGGAGATGTTTGAGCGCAAGAGGAAATTGCCAGCAAATGACCCCCGGGCTGTGGCAGTAACAGCCAGCATAGCCAAGCTTCTGGCCTGCGAAATGCTGCCATATCGAGTGGTGGAGACAAACAGCTTCAAGGGCATGATGTCAGTGGCCATCCCACGTTACGTGGTACCAAGCCGCTACCACTTTGCGCGCTCTGCAGTGCCTGAGTTGCATGAGCACGTGGTCAGCAAAATAACCCGAAGCTTGAAGAATGCCGTTGCCTGCAAGGTTCACCTCACCACTGACACCTGGACGAGTGCGTTCGGCCAGGGTCGATACATCTCCCTTACCGCACACTGGGTGAACCTTGTGGAGCCTGGCAGCGATTCCTCACCTGCTACGGCGCGGGTGTTGCCCAATGCCCACGCCGCAAACAGCTGCACCGCCGTCCCTCCCACTGGATAACAACAGCAGCAGCTACCTCTCTGACTCCTTCTCCTCCAACGCATCTCAAAGCTGTACCTCATCCGGAAACGCGAACCCAGCACCAGCAGCAGTAGGATCGTGGAAGCAGTGCAGCACAGCTGTTGGCATGCGTCAGCAAGCGTTGCTGAAGCTGATCTGCCTTGGGGATAAGCAGCACACAGGGGAGGAAATTTGGAGGGGAATAAAGGAACAGACGGATTTGTGGCTGGCACCCCCGGACCTGAAACCGGGCATGGTTGTGTGTGATAATGGGAGTAATCTCATTCGCGCTTTAAGATTGGCTAAGCTGACACACATCCCTTGCCTGGCGCACGTGATGAACCTAGTAGTTCAGCGGTTCCTGAAGACATACCCAGGCGTGGCCGATCTTCTGTTGAAGGTGCGACGAGTGGCCAAACATTGTAGAAATTCAAGTACTGCTTCGGGGGCACTCGCCAAGATGCAGGAGCGCTTCAATCTCCCCCACCATCGCTTGCTGTGTGATGTCCCTACGCGCTGGAATTCTACGCTGCACATGCTAGCCCGCTTTTGCGAGCAGAAGAGTGCAGTGGTCCAGTACAAGACGGCGCAGTACCGAGGCGCATCCGGACAGCTGCCAAGCTTCTGTGGATCCGATTGGGCCAACATGTTGGACCTCTGCCAAGTCCTCCAAAATTTTGAGCAATCGACGTTGCTTGTGAGCAGTGACAACTCTTCAGTCAGCATTACCATACCACTGCTGTGTTTACTGAAGAGGTCAATGTTGAAAATCAAGGAAACAGCTGTCATGATGCAACTGGGGGAATCTGAAGGAGAAAACGATCAGCGTGATGGTACCAACATCAGGCCATCCGCCTCAGGAAACGCTGGCCCCAGCAGCTATGACGAAGAAGAGGAGGAGGAACAGCTGGAGTTGGAGCAGGAATTTCCTGCCACCACTGACGAGGGCCAGAGCGGTGCACGTTGGACTTCCACAATTCAGCGCGAATGGTCAGCAGAAGCAGACCAGAAAGAAGGTGACGACTATGATGCATCACAACAACTATCACAACGCTCACAAGAGGATGATGAGGATTCTGGTAGGACTCTGGCACACATGGCTCAATTCATGCTAGACTGCATTAAATGCGACCCACGCATTGTGCGCATTCTGGACAACACCAATTACTGGGTTTATACCCTTCTGGATCCACGGTACAAACACAATGTTCCAAAACTGCTTGAAGAAAGAGTCAGACAGGTCAAAATGGAAGAATACCAGCAGGCCCTTGTGGAGACTTTAGAGAGGAGATTGACATCCTCCCCCTCCTCAAGCCAGTTGTACGCCGACAGACTGACTTCCGCAAACCCAGGACGACCAGGAGGGCAGCAAACAACACAAGCCGCAGCTAGTGCCCAAAAGGGAATGGTATCGGCAGTGTCCTTGGAGTGGGAAAATTTTCTGACACCCATGCAGCAGCAGCCCACTGAACAGCAAGCGTGCAGATCCACCTCCAACACCGATTGCCTGGAGAAGATGGTCAAGGACTACATGTCAGATGGCGTAGCTGTGTCTAACAATCCATCTGCACCCTTCAACTATTGGGTATCGAAGCTAGACACCTGGCACGAACTGGCAATGTACGCAATAGAGGTGCTGGCTTGCCCGGCAGCCAGCGTTATGTCGGAACGCTGTTTCAGTGCTGCCGGAGGAATCGTCACAGATCGGCGTATCCGCCTCTCCACAGAAAATGCAGACCGTCTGACTCAAATTAAAATGAATCAATCCTGGATTGGAAACGACTACGCAACACTCCAGGACCCCAACCAAGTAACATGACCAATGAACATCTGGGATGGTTTAGCGTTTCCGGTCCCTGTTTATTGAACCTCTCATCTGTATTACATTTATGACTGCATGGCGGCAAAAAGCATTGCTGCTATATCCGCACGCTTTTTGTCCTCATGCAAGGCCTGGGTTGTTGTGTCTCAAAAAACATGGCCTTCTCCTCCTGCGCCTGCTCCTGTTCCATCACGTGTGCTGCTGCTGCTGGGTTAGCGTTGCCGGTCCCTGTTTATGGAACCTCTTCTCTTTATTTCATTTATGACTGCATGGCGGTACAAAGCATGCTATCCGCACGCTTCTTGTCCTCATGCAAGGCCTGGGTTGTTGTGTCTCAAAGCGTGGCCTTCTCCTCCTGCGCCTCCTCCTGTTCCTTCACGTGTGCTGCTGCTGCTGCTGGGTAAGCGTTACCGGTCCCTGTTTATGGAACCTCTTCTCTTTATTTCATTTATGACTGCATGGCGGTAAAAAGCATGCTATCCGCATGCTTCTTGTCCTCATGCAAGGCCTGGTTTGTTGTGTCTCAAAGCGTGGCCTTTTCCTCCTTCGCCTCCTCCTGTTCCATCACGTGTGCTGCTGCTGCTGCTGGGTTAGCGTTACCGGTCCCTGTTTATGGAACCTCTTCTCTTTATTTCATTTATGACTGCATGGCGGTAAAAAGCATGCTATCCGCACGCTTCTTGTCCTCATGCAAGGCCTGGGTTGTTGTGTCTCAAAGCGTGGCCTTCTCCTCCTGCGCCTCCTCCTGTTCCATCACGTGTGCTGCTGCTGCTGCTGGGTTAGCGTTACCGGTCCCTGTTCATGGAACCTCTTCTCTTTATTTCATTTATGACTGCATGGCGGTAAAAAGCATGCTATCCGCACGCTTCTTGTCTTAATGCAAGGCCTGGGTTGTTGTGTCTCAAAGCGTGGCCTTCTCCTCCTGCGCCTCCTCCTGTTCCATCACGTGTGCTGCTGCTGCTGCTGGGTTAGCGTTACCGGTCCCTGTTTATGGAACCTCTTCTCTTTATTACATTTATGACTGCATGGCGGTAAAAAGCATGTTACCTGTGCAAAGAAACATGACATTTTCCGCATTTAAAAGACAGTTTTTCCTTTGAAACTTTACAATCAATTTTCTCAAAAACTATAAGCTCTTTTTCAAATATTTTTTTTCCTCTTGTACCCACTCCCAAGGTGCACATACCCTGCTAATTTGGGGTATGTAGCATGTAAGGAAGCTTTACAAAGCACGAATGTTCGGGTCCCCATTGACTTCCATTATGTTCGGAGTTCGGTGCGAACACCCGAACATCGCGGCGATGTTCCGCGAACGTTCTCGAACCCGAACATCTAGGTGTTCTCCCAACACTAGCTGATACCTCCTTTTCCATGAGAAATCTTTTTCCTTTTCACAAACTGATAATCAAGGGGGTCTGTATGGCTGATATTGTGGTGAAACCCCTCCCACAGTGTGATGTCAAGACCATGGTCCTGACAGTTTCCGGTCTGTGAATCTCATTGCATTGTGGAAAATAACAGCTGTTTACAGCTGCGTCCAACTGCCAAAAAAGCAAGCAGAATCTCCTTCCACTGACATCACCTGCCAGCAGTAAAGCTACGTACACACATACGACAACGATCGTTCATTTTGAACGACGAACGAACTTTTAATTGACAAAAGAACGACCTAAGTAAAGTTAGCTTTTAAAGGTGTGTAACGATCTGATCGTTCAAAACGAATGTTACATCACGTAAAGCAACTATTGCACCTGCGCATAAAAATTAAAAGTTCCATGGAGAAATAGCGAAATGTGCATGTCAAGCCTAGTACGAACGACCGTTTCCAACGATGTACTACTTTTGCAAATGATCGTCGTTGGAATAAATCCGCCAAGCTAGATCGTTCGTTATGAACGATCTAGCTTGTCCGTCGTTAGACTTAATGGTCGTTGGCTTCTTTTTTTTAAACGATCGTCGTTTGAAATGATCGGGGAACGATCGTTTCAAACGACTATAGTCGCACGTGTGTACGCACCCTTAGAATGTCACCATGTGGTAAATGTCTGAATGTAAATCGGGGAGAGGAAAGATTTTTACAATGGGAAAACACTGACTAAATCATTTATACATAATTATTGTAAAAATGCAACACTTTTTTATTACATTAGTTACATTACCCCTCTATAAGGCCTCTTGCACACTGCACGCGATTCCGATTCAGATTCCGCTTTTTAATCAGTTTTTACATCAGATTCAGATTCTGATTTGCAGTTTTCTCCTTGCACACTGCAAATTGGAATCTGAATCGGATGTAAAAACTGATTAAAAAGCGGAATCGGAATCGTGTGCAGTGAGCAAGAGGCCTAAGGGCTGAGTTCTGTACAGGTTTTGCAAGCCTACAAGTTAGCGACGTGTTCTGTTGCTATGGAGGAGGGCCAATGATGGAGCGCATGGTGCAGTAGCACTGAGTGGGCGTGGTTATTAGAACAATTGGCTAGGTTTGCACTTGGCCAAGATAATAGGCTAGTCCGGATTTCGTGCTACCACATCAGAGGGGGTTAGAGACCACCATATTGGCACTATATAGGGTGTGTACCAGGGTCAGGGCCGGGCCGAGGCATAGGCTGGAGAGGCTCCAGCCTCAGGGCGCAGTGTAGGAGGGGGCGCACAATTCATTCAGTTGTCATTCCTAATTGTGTATGAAGCAGAAAGAAATAAGAAAAGGGGATACATAGCAGTGACTGCAAGCCAGATAACTAGATATTAAGGTGTTGGGGAGGTTGTGGGCCCTGTGGCCCTCTTAGTCTAATAGCAATCAGTGTGTGATGGCTGGGGTGGGAGGGATGGAGGGGCGCACTTTGGTGTCTCAGCCTTGGGTGCTGGAGGACCTTGTCCCTGCTCTGACCAGGGTGTAGATGGAACACACATTCCCTTCCCTTATTGGAATAATCCTCCTAAGGAATTTTGAAATCTTGCTTTTCGATCTTTTGAGCTAGCAGAAAAATTGAATCATCCTAACTTTAAATATTCGATATGGTGTATGTGCTGTACTTTTGGCTTCAGTAGTGTCTCTAGTACACACTAGCAAAATGCATGCAGCCAGTGAAGTCATGTTAGATAGAAAACTTGGCATGCATACTTAGGTTTGTTTTTTTTTTTTTTATTTACATGTTAGGTTTTACACCAGTATCTAAAGCCAACAGTGCAACTTTGAGGTTTTTATTTAAACTTTTTCAGTACATTTACAACTGTAATTTTCATTCTGCACACATTTTGCACACCTTGATGTACTCCTCTTTAATTAGCTCATCAAATTGTTAACCTTCTTATCTGCCTTCTTCTATACGCTGTAGGGGCTATACTTAAAGGGGCACTGCAGCGAAAAACTGTAAAATTGAAAAATATGTGCAATCATATACAAATATGTATTTTTTTTCCAGAGTAAAATGAGCCATAAATTACATTTCTCCTATGTTGCTGTCACTTACAGTAGGTTGTAGAAATCTGACATAAGTGACAGGTTTTGGACTAGTCCATCTCTTTATAGGGGATTCTCAGGGATATATTTATTTTCAAAAGCTCTTAGTGAATGGCAGTTGCTCTGTCCAACTGCCAAAAAACTGTGTAGGGAGCAGGGAAGCTGGCCAGCATCATTGTTTAAATCCTTTTTTGGGAATGTCTTTTTTAAGAATAAAAGACTTGCTGAGAATCCCCTATAAAGAGATGGACTAGTCCAAAACCTGTCGCTTCTGTCAGATTTCTACTGCCTACTGTAAGTGACAGCAACATAGGAGAAACGTAATTTATGGCTTATTTTACTCTGGAAGAAATGTACTACTTATTTATATGTTTGCACATATTTTAATTTTTACATTTTTGGGTTTATTATCGCTGTAGTGCCCCTATAAGCATTGGTCTGACTTGACATCCCTACCATAACTGCTTCTATTAAGTGATGAGCAACATTATTATTATTTAATTATTATTAATCTTGTAAACCTCCTAAATATAAAGTTGACACCAAAATTGCTAAGGAGCTCAGGGGAACATGTCCTGGGTTTAACCTCCTTAGCGGTAATCCCGAGTCAGGCTCGGGATTGAAATCCGCAGCTCACAGCGGTAATTCCGTGCATGAGTGAGTTATACTGTATGCAGGGGCTACTGTAGATCTCTCTGTGGTATGTTTTTTTTTTTTTTTGTGGTTTTTAGGGTCTAAAAGCTTATGAAAAATGTCTGTCAATGCTTTTAGACCCTAAATCTGGAAATAATCATACCACCAGGGAGGTTATGGCCAGTATGCATCTAATATTAGTAATGCAATTCAAGCATCGCATCGCAATGCAGAAATCGGCCTTCATATGACCCTGCACCATGGTGGGACAGCCACATGCAAAGTCACATGCACAGCGCTGCCCCCTGGCTAGTGACCTACTCCCTGCTGGGCAGGAAGTAGGTCACTGGGATTCCCGTCCCACCATGCTCCCATTGTGCACACTGCTTGCATTGCCCATTGACTTGCATTACTTCCTAATCTCTCAGCAGGCATGGATCATGCGGTAACGTGCTGCAGCCTTTGCGTTGGCATTGCGTTGATTGGGATGTATGCAGAATTCTCCTCCCAGTGCATTCTGGGAGACCAGGCACTATTTTCACTAGCTTCAGAACGCTCAGTAAATATTTCACAGCACTACACCTGACAGGACTAAAGATGTTGCCACCTGTGATAAATTTCAAAATATAAATCGGGGTGAGAAAAGATTCAACAGTGGGAAAACTGACTAAATACAGTAATTTAAAGTAGTCTAACACCCAGCATTTCAACTTTGCTTTAAAAGATTGCTTACAGCTTATAAACTATTATGCCAAATTTTTTTTTTAGCAGAAGTTCACTGAATGTATTAAACATGACATTTTAGTGCTGCATTTAGCTAGAAATCCTCCTCCGTGCTTGCTTGTTTAGTTACAAATGTATCTATCTACAATGTAACAAACAAACACTGCTCTGAGAGAACAAAGAGGGCTTCCCCGGCAGGCTTTTCAAAGGTCTATTTGTATTCCAAATAAAGATACATTTGTAACTAAAAGATAAGAACGGATGCGGATTCCTAGTTAAATCCAACACTAAAATGTCATGTTTAACCCATTCAGTGAATTTCTGCTTAAAAAAAAATCTGGCATAATAGTTTGTAAGCTGTAAGCAATCTTTTAAAGCAAAGTTGTAATGCTGGGTGTTAAACCGCTTTAAAAATGTAGATAAAAATAATTTTATTAATTACATTATTTTCACTGCAGGTCCTTTTTTCATATTACTTTTTTTGCATTCATGAATGGCCGGTAAATAGTGCTTACAACACTTTTTCTTTACCTATACCACATTTATATGGTAAATTGGTTCATCTCATTATTTTCCCCACTATTAATGGTCTTATGGGAGGTGGCCATGGATGTAAATCCTACAGCAGTACGCTGTTATTTTTATTTGTCATGTTTATCTATCTAGCAGAACTAATGAAAGACAGAAATGTGGCCGCACAGATAAAATGACATTTCCCTCCGTCTGGAATTACATAATGTGTAACTAATATTCATAGACATCAGTTCCATACATAACATTTTTTCCCCAGGTCCTGAAGTATTTGCAAGCTAATTTAGCATTTACCGGATGAGTCATTGAGCTGTAAATTTAATTGCCAAAGGTCAGAAAGGGATGGCACAGTTTTAGAAACGGCTTCCCTGCTCCAGGTTCCAAGTCTGTCACTGCTGTGACTATTGTACCGGAGTTCTGTTTGCTTACTACTGGCATAATACAGCCAGTAGATCAAGTGACTCCCATCACATGGGGCATCCTCCTTGAGTATAAGGGAGATTTTATCTACTGACATAACACATAAGCATATTCTGTAGCAGTACAACACAAATGACATGCTACAAAATGAAAATCTCCAAAACAAATCTGATCATCCTCTTATGGGCTGAACTCTGTGTTGTTAGCGGGGGCTGGGTTGGCCTGGATGGATATCACAACTAGACTTAACGCCTTCAGATTGACGTCAGTGGTGACCCCTCATAGAAGCCAAGTATCTTATTGCAGATTGATGACATACCTTCCAGTTTGGAAATTAATCTGTTTTATACCTTGCAACCTTAACTCTGTAATCATATGAAACGACAGTAGACTTCCAAGGAAAACAGACACACACATGTAGCAGGCACAGTCAGTCATTATGGGTTATACATAGATATGATTTATATTTCATTTGCAAAATAGATTCAACTGGCAAAGCCTATGACATTTATGAATGGTCTCTCTAGACATACAGCATTTTAGAATTGGCTCTATTCAGCCACGGTGCTGCAGAAGATGATTGTGATAATGAACAAATAAGTTAAACATACAGTATGGTATATTTTTAATACTGCTATGTATAGTAATCAGTTACTATTATGGTGGCCATACATGGTACAATAAAAACTTTTATGAAAAAAGAGAGGCTGCTACACACACACTCACCCAAACAAAGGGAGCAGGAAATCTTGACCAGAATAAGCAGTAAGCAAAAAAGGAAAATCCCGCTAAACCAATGTGTTATGATGAAAATAGAAAATATTTATTCCATAATCCAGTATCGCAGCATACAGATAAAAGCTCACACGTATCAGAGCGAGAATGGCTCCTTAATCATAGTTCACAACTCAATGTATATCACAGTATATATAGAGGCAGGTGGCCACTCCCAGAGGTGTGCCCCAGTCTCTTAAGGAAACATACACATATATTTAAAAAGACACCAACATATTTGTTGTGTTACAAAAAAGTGTACACAAATTCTGTTAAAAACATTAAAAACATGCACCAGATGAAAAAGTATCCGTATAGTATATGTAAACAAATGTAATATATAATTATTATACTATATCACCAAAATGTCATAATATCAATAAAAAGCGACAACACTAAAAGTGTCGCACTGTGTCACCTAGTTTCAGTTCAGAGGGTTCATTTTCTCCACCATTCAATAAAACATTTAAATATCAGACTTGGAATTCAAACCTAAAGGCATGCGTGTGCCCAGCTTCCAAATCCAAAACGCTTCCCTTCTGAGAAGTGATCTATATAGATCCCCACCTCTAGAAGGACATGTTACTCGCTCTATTCCACAGAATCCAAAACCAGACCTGTCACCTGCATGCGCATATAAGAAGTGTTTCGACACACTTGATACCTGAGTAACATATGACATATTTTTCAAACATCGTTTGGCACCATTATAGTGTTCAGACACTCTTTGGCGCAGCGGTCTTGTTGTACATCCTACATATTGGATATTACAACTACTGCGTGTAATTAAATAGACAACATTCTCTGTGTTGCAGTTGATGTACTGTCTGATTTGATGGCTGGTCTGTTTGGACAAGGAGACGAATTCCCGTGTCTGGATGTGAACTCTACAATAACGGCAGGTGTTAAAACCACACCTGTACGACCCTTTATGGGTCAACCAGACTGGTGTCCGTCTCTCTGTACAACTAAACAGACTAGGTGACAAACTGGTGCCCAAAGTAGGAGAACAACTAGATGAGAAGCCACATCCATCTGAAAGGATGGAATGGAGCTTGGGATCCGCATGAAGTATAGGCAAGTATTTTTTAACAACTTTAACAATATCATTATATTCTAAACTATACGAGGTCACAAAATTCACATTCTCGTGATGTTGCCTCCTACCCCGTGCGGAATTTGAGGAAAGAAGATCCTGTCGTTTATTGTGCAAGGCTTGAGTCTTAGCTTTTATGATTACATCAGGCTGATAGCCTCGTGCTTACAGTCTTGACTGGACAAGATCCAATTCTTGTTGTAGAATGGTAGGATCTGAAAAATTTCTGGCTGCCCTAATCATCTCTCCATATGGAATAGATCTTAAGGTATGGTGGGGGTGACAACTAGTAGCTAGCAGCAAAGAATTGCCTGCACATGCCTCTCTAAAAGTCTTGGAGACAATTGTGCCAGTTGTCTCCACACCCTTCAATGTAAGATCAAGATCATCTATTTCTGTAGTATTGTGAAGCATGGTAAATGAAAGATTGAGACTATTCTGATTACAGTATGCTAGAAAATTAGGCAGTACATTTAACGGACCCCTCTAAATTAGCAGCAGATCATCTATATATCTTGCATACCAAAAAAGAAAATCAGAAAAGGGGTTTCCACCCCCAAAGATGCTGAGCTCCTCCCACCACCCCATATATAAATTTGCCAGGGATGGGGAAAACTTGGCTCCCATTGAAGCTCCGCATCTTTGGAGGTAGTAAACCCCGTCAAACATAAAATAATTGTGGCTAAGTAGAAAATCTACTGCCAAGAGGAGGAAGTTCCTAGTCTCAGGATTAAAAGAACCATATTTGTAATGTGGAATTCAAGCGCCTGTAAGGCAAGATGGTGGGGAATTGAGGAATACAATGAAGCGACGTCCATGGTAACCCATGTAAATCCAGCTTCCCAATGTATGTGTTGCAAGCTAGATAGAAGGTGTGTAGTGTCCCGTAAAAAAAACGGGTAAACACCGCACAAGGGGCTGGAGACACCCGTCCACCCACTGACCCAACGCTCCTCCAAAGAAGCAATGCCTGCCACAATGGGGCGACCCCTTGGGGGTTGTTTGTGCACCTTGGGTAGGTGATGGAAAATGGGCGTGGCCGGTGCCTCCAACACCAGGTACCGCCCCTCCCGGTCAGTGAAAACCCCCAGAGAGATGCCATAACTGACAAGCTGTTCCAGTTCTAACCGAAAACGATGAGTAGGGCTACTCGGTAAGATTTCATAGGTACTAGAATCATTTAATTGGCATAAAGCTTCTGCTTTATACGCTTCAGAATCGAGAACCACCACAGCTCTCCCCTTGTCTGCATTACGTATAACTATTGATTTATCCTCTTGGAGGGAGCGTGTGCCTCTCGTTCCTGCCGAGTAAGATCCGAAACTGCTCTAGGCACCTTTTTGATCTGCATCAATTCCTTTTCTACAAGATCCTGGAAAGTATCCACGACCGGTGTTCTAGCTTGTGCAGGATAAAACCGTGGGTTCGAAACGGGGACCGGGGCCGCGCCGGGAGCTGGGGCATCACTCGTGTCGGACAAATGTTCCAGCACGAGGATGTTGGAAACCCCCTGGAATGGAGGAGTCTCCCCAGCACCCGGGGCGGAACAAGAGGGCCCCGGGGCAGTCCCAGACCCACTTTCCTCATCCCCTCGTTCACTAGACTCCAGAAAGTGTTTCCTGACCATCAAATTTCTCACAAATCTATTAACATCTAACATAGTAGTAAATACATCAAAATGATATGATGGTGCATAGGATAAACCTCTGGAGAGAAGTGACAACTGAGTCTGAGACAATGTGACACTAGAAAGATTTATGACATTAGATGGGCTAATGGAATTTTTTACCTTCCGGTGCCTACGACCTGCCCTTCTAGTACCCCTCCCCTTTTGGCACCGCGTTTGCGGTTCCCCTTGTTTTTGGGTCGTTGGTAATAAGTTGGTTGCTTGTGGGGAATTCCTGGTGTGGTCTGTCCTCGCTGGTCCCCCGTATTCTTTGGGGTGCCAGAGAAGACTGACCTAATCCTATCCTCTCGTGTATCTGAAGAATCCGATATCGATTCCACACTGTCCACTGAGCTAAAGCTAACCCTTTTGATATGCCTGGGTCTACGAAGTATGGGTCTAGGTGATCTATGAACAGTCTCCCACCTTCCCCACTCGTAAACTACATTGTTTTTATAGTCTCCAGTATCTCTAAGGAACTTGACCCGTTTTGTATTCATAATGATGTTCTCCATTTTAGCAATATTATCCTTCATTTTAGCATTGAGATCATCAAAATGTTCAAAAGAAACACAACGGTCAAGTTCACGTTTAGCGCTGGAGATCTGAACCTTAATATCAGCCAATTTCTGTTCTTCATATGTGATAATCAATTTCATCAAACGAATAGAGCAATCGGTTAGGACTTGTTTCCATTCAACAACAAAACGATCTGAATAAATAGTCGTTGGTATTTTCTTAATACGCAACCCTCTGGGAATCATCCCTTCTGCTACATAATGTTTTAAAGTGGTAATGTCCCACCACAAACGTAGCTCTTTATCTAACAGATTCTCCAAACCTGTAAAGGAAGATTGTAAATTCATAGCCGGATCAATATTGCTTAAATCTGACTGTTTAGAAAAAACTGACATGTATTTGCTAATTTTATCAGGGTATGTCAAAAGTTCACTTAAAATGTCCATAGCATATTCTGAATCAGATGTGATTTCGGCTGAAGCCATATTGATTAGGTTAGAATCCTGTGCTGTTTCAGTATGCATAGAAGAAGGTTCAGTGGTTATTAGTTCTTGTTGAGAATGATGATTAGAACAGTTCCCCATATTGTGTGCCACAGCTGGTTTATACATGGTGGAAGTGCCAGGAAGAAATGATCCATTAGAATCACCAATAGACTTATTATGATCTTCTGTGGCAGCTGAAAAGCCTCTAATCAATTCACGTACACTACATGATTTGGGGATAGCCCCTGCCTTAAGCCAGTCCTGTAAATTACTCTGTACACATTTTATAGTGGTACTACTCACATTGCCGGAATAAGTCTCATTTACATCCGACATTGCAGAGCTTAATTGGTTCTCCTTGAGACCGGCACCGACCCCTGCCAGTATAGGCTGCTGCTGCAAAGAAGCTGGGTGCTGGTCCTGGGTGCCAGGAAGGTGCTCGCCTTGTGTGGATCTCGGAGAGGACGCCTGGGACGCCATGTCTGGATGATCATGTGACGTCACGTCATTTCCGCTTGCAGTGGAGGATGCCGGGAGTGTCGCTGGCGTGGTCTGTGAGGCCGGCGGCCATTTTGTTGGAACCGGCATGTCGGCATCATGAGCTTGCTCCATCTCCGGTCCTCGTTCTTCCCCACAGCCTGTCAGATGGACAGTCCTGCTCCTCAACGATCTCGCCTCCATGGGGGACAACACCACAGGATCACGGACCCCCAGCCACAAAGCCACAGAAGACCAAAAAGGGTCAGTTCATAAAAATGTGTATATATTGGTATGAATCTTCTGAGTGACAAATAGCAGGCCGACAGAGAATCCCCACTGCTGGTCATAGGACAGGAAAACTTTTCGTATTTTCTTTTTTGGTATGCAAGATATATAGATGATCTGCTGCTAATTTGGAGGGGTCCGTTAAATGTACTGCCTAATTTTCTAGCATACTGTAATCAGAATAGTCTCAATCTTTCGTTTGCCATGCTTCACAATACTACAGAAATAGATGATCTTGATCTTACATTGAAGGGTGTGGAGACAACTGGCACAACTGTCTCCAAGACTTTTAGAAAGGCATGTGTAGGCAATTCTTTGCTGCTAGCCACTAGTTGTCACCCCCACCATACCTTAAGATCTATTCCATATGGAGAGATGATTAGGGCGGCCAGAAATTGTTCAGATCCTACCATTCTACAACAAGAATTGGATCTTGTCCAGTCAAGACTGTAACCACGAGGCTATCAGCCTGATGTAATCATAAAAGCTAAGACTCAAGCCTTGCACAAGAAACGACAGGATCTACTTTCCTCAAATTCCGCACGGGGTAGGAGGCAACATCACGAGAATGTGAATTTTGTGACCTCGTATAGTTTGGGATATAATGATTTTGTTAAAGTTGTTAAAAAATACTTGCCTATACTTCATGTGGATCCCAAGCTCCATTCCATCCTTTCAGATGGATGTAGCTTCTCATCTAGATGTTCTCCTACTTTGGGCACCAGTTTGTCACCTAGTCTGTTTAGTAGTACAGAGAGACGGACACCAGTCTGGTTGACACATAAAGGGTCGTACAGGTGTGGTTATAACACCTGCTGTTATTGTAGAGTTCACATCCAGACACGGGAATTCGTCTCCCTGTCCAAACAGACCAGCCATCAAATCAGACAGTACATCAACTGCAACACAGAGAATGTTGTCTATTTAATTACATGCAGTAGTTGTAATATCCAATATGTAGGATGTACAACAAGACCGCTGCGCCAAAGAGTGTCTGGAAACTATAATGGTGCCAAACGATGTTTGAAAAATATGTCATATGTTACTCAGGTATCAAGTGTGTCAAAACACTTCTTATATGCGCATGTAGGTGACATGTCTGGTTTTGGATTCTGTGGAATAGAGCGAGTAACATGTCCTTCTAGAGGTGGGGATCTATATAGATCACTTCTCAGAAGGGAAGCGTTTTGGATTTGGAAGCTGGGCACACGCATGCCTTTAGGTTTGAATTCCAAGTCTGATATTAATATGTTTTATTGAATGGTGAAGAAAATGAACCCTCTGAACTGAAACTAGGTGACACAGTGCGACACTTTTAGTGTTGTCGCTTTTTATTGATATTATGACATTTTGGTGATATAGTATAATAATTATATATTACATTTGTTTACATATACTATACGGATACTTTTTCATCTGGTGCATGTTTTTAATGTTTTTAACAGAATTTGTGTACACTTTTTTGTAACACAACAAATATGTTGGTGTCTTTTTAAATATATGTGTATGTTTCCTTAAGAGACAGGGGCACACCTCTGGGAGTGGCCACCTGCCTCTATATATACTGTGATATACATTGGGCCTGATTCACAAAGCGGTGCAAACACTTTGCACGCCTGTGAAAAGCCCTTTATCACGCCTAAACTTAGTTTAGGCGTGATCTGAAGGAATTCGTGCAAACTCCCGCGCGCAAAGTTTTGCGCGCGCAGCACACCGCGCTACACGCGCAGCGCAGCGTGCTTCGCGCGAAGCGCCCATTAAACCCTATGGGACTTTGCGCGCGCAAAACTTTGCGCGCGGGAGCTTCGTGCGAATTATAGCACAAAGCGGTGATAACTTTGTTAGTGCAAAGGTTATCACGCCTAAAGTCTTTTAGGCGTGATAAATGAGTTATCACTGCTTTGTGAATCGGGCCCATTGAGTTGTGAGCTATGATTAAGGAGCCGTTCTCGCTCCGATACGCGTGAGCTTTTATCTGTATGCTGCGATACTGGATTATGGAATAAAGATTTTCTATTTTCATCATAACACATTGGTGAAGCGGGATTTTCCTTTTTTGCCTACGTACAATAAAAACGTTCGATTATCCCGTTTATTCGATCTAAATGATCGAACCGAATGAAAGTTGAAAATATATTTTTTTTTTTCGATCAAGAAATTCGAACGATTATCCCGTTTTTTTCGAGAAAAATCAGATCGGGCATGCTGGAAAAATCTTTATATTCGACCTAACGGAATAATCAAACTAAATTATCTAATCGAAAAAAAAATTAGAATTGTACCATGTATAGCCAGTTTTAGTTTTGTAACATTGTTCAGTCTTACTTGCCATAGCAATGAAATGCAGCATCAAAATACATACATATTTTATGTTCTTAAAAAAAATGTATAGTAAGGGGGCTGTCTGGGGACCATGGCTCGCAGGGAGTCTGTACATTTGCTTGCCCAATGTATAGCTTAACCACTTGAGGAGCTAAAGACCAGGCTGATTTACTTACAGTGGTTTGCAAAAGTATTTGGCCCCCTTGAAGTTTTGTCATATTACTGCCACAAACCTGAATCAATGTTATTGGAATTCCACGTGAAAGACCAATATAAAGTGGTGTACATGTGTGAAGTGGAACGAAAATCGTACATGATTCCAAACATTTTTTTACAAATCAATAACTGCAAAGTGGGGTGTGCGTAATTATTCAGCCCCCTTTGGTCTGAGTGCAGTCAGTTGCCCATAGACATTGCCTGAAGAGTGCTAATGAATAAATAAAGTGCACCTGTGTGTAATCTAATGTCAGTACAAATACAGCTGCTCTGTGATGGCCTCTGAGGTTGTCTAAGAGCATATTGGGAGCAACAACACCATGAGGTCCAAAGAACACATCAGACAGGTCAGGGATAAAGTTATTGAGAAATTTAAAGCAGTCTTAGGCTACACAAAGATTTCCAAAGCCTTGAACATCCCACAGAGCATAGTTCAAGCGATCATTCAGAAATGGAAGGAATAAGGCATAACTGTAAAACTACCAAGACAAGGCCGTCCACCTAAACTTCCAGGCCAAAAAAGGAGATCGCTGATCAGAACTGCAGTCAAGAGGCCTATGGTGACTGGACAAGCTGCAGAGATCTACAGCTCAGGTGGGGGAATCTGTCCATAGGAGAACTATTAGTCGTGCACTGCACAAATCAGAATCAGAATCAGAATCATTTTATTTCGCCAAGCATGACTGGGTCAAGCCCGGAATTGGGTTTGGCACAATGGAGCGGTACATAGAAAGAAATACAGAAAAGAAACTCAAATATAGACATACACAAATCAACAGTCAGCATTAGATGTACATATAGCTCAGTATTCATCTTACGAAAACACACCCTACTGAAGTCTACTGCTCCTATGCAGGTGGTAGGAAGCTGATAGAGGGTGGTAGAATATTAAGGGAGTTCAGGAGGCTAACGGCCATCGGGAAGAACGAGTTCTTGTGTCTGGTGGTCTTGGTGGGGATGGCTCGAAGCCTCCGACCCAGTGGAAGTGGGGTGAAAAAACAGTGGCCTGGGTGAGAGGGGTCGCTTGCGATCCTCAGTGCCCTGGCTCTCAGTCTTGTGCTGTACAGGTGGTCAAGTGGAGGCAGAGGTCTCTCGATCACCCTCTCCGCTGACTTAATGATCTTCTGTAATTTGTGCCTGTCGCTGGCGGTGGCACCCACATACCAGACCAATATGGCGGAGCAGAGGATCGATTCAATGGTGGCAGTGTAAAAGCATGTTAGGATCTCCTGCGCCATGCCGAACTTCCGCAGTTGGTGGAGGAAGAAGAGTCTCTGCTGGGCTTTCCGTTGGGTTGTCGTGATGTTGACCCTTCAACTGAGATCGTTGGAGATAGTGGTGCCCAGCAGGCGAGCGCAGGGCACACTGGCCACCACGGTGCTATCGATGTAGATGGGAGAAGGGGTAGGAGCCGACTTCCTAAAGTCAATTATAAGTTCGACGGTTTTGGCCGTGTTGAGCACCAGGCTGTTCTCCTTGCACCAGTGGCATAGTCTTTCTACCTGCTGCTGGTACTCCTGGATGTTGTCCTTAGTTACAAGGCCAACAATGGTGGTGTCGTCCGCAAATTTGATGACTTTGACAGAGTCTACCACGGATCTACAATCATTAGTGTAGAGGGAGAAGAGCAGCGGGGACAAGACGCAGCCCTGGGGTGCCCCCGTGTTGGTTATCACTTCTCGTGAGTAGATGTCCCCCAGCCTGACAACTTGGGATCTGTTAGAGAGAAAGTCAACGATCCATAGGCGTAGGATGGGGTGGACCCCAAGTGCGGCCAGGACATTCTGGAGGGAGTGTGGGCATATGGTGTTAAATGCCGAACTAAAGTCTAATAGCAGTACTCTGGCATACGCATCCTTCCTGTCTAGATGGTTGTAGATGTATTCCAGGCAGATGTTTAGAGCATCGTCAGTGGACCTGTTTGCTCTGTAGGCGAACTGGAGTGGGTCTAGTAGGGGCAAGGTGGATAGCTTGAGGGTGGATAAGACCACTCTCTCTAGGGTCTTCATGATAACGGACGTCAGGGCCACAGGCCTGAAGTTGTAGAGGTCAGAGATGCCTTGTTTCTTAGGAACAGGAATGATGGTGGACCTCTTGAAGCACACAGGGACTCTGCCCTCTGTCAGTGACCTGCTGAAGATGGCTGAGAGGATGGGGGCAAGTTGCTCCGAACAAGATTTGAGGCAGGCTGGGGACACACCATCAGGTCCCGAGGCTTTCCTGGCATTTAGCGTGGACAGGAGGTGCCGAACATCTGCCTCCCTCACTTCCAGAGAGAGTGAGTCCTCACCTGGGTCGCTGTGCGCGGGGGCTGGGGGGGGAGGAGGTGGCGGGTTCCCCCCAGGCTCAGCCTGCTTTTCAAACCTGTGATAGAATCTGCTTAGTTCTTCAGCTAATTCAGGGCTGGGTGTAGCATGTTGCGGGGGAGGCTTGTAGTTGGTGGCAGCCTTAAGCCCTTGCCATACCGCTCGTGAGTTGTTCGAGCGCAGGTTCTGCTTCATCCTCTCAGCAAACTCCTTTTTTGCGGCTCTCAGCTCTTGCTTCAGAGCGTTCCTCGCCTTCCTGAAATCCTCCTGGTTTCCCGCCTTGTGAGCCGCCTCCTTACATTTCCGCAGTAGCCGTAGCTTGTTGGAGAACCACGGTTTGTTATTCGGGTAGACCTTGAAAGATTTGGTTGGGACGCAGGAGGCCTCACAGAAGCTGATGTATGAGGTGATGATGTCCGCCCACTCGTCCAGGTCTGGAGCTGCCAAGGACTCCCAGTCCGTGCAATCAAAGCAGGCTTGAAGGTGGAGCTTGGCCTCGCTGGACCATACCTTGGAGGACTTCACGACTGGTTTTGCCGATTCCAGGAGCCTTCTGTATGTGGGGATGAGATGCACAAGGCAGTGGTCGGAGGAGCCTAGTGCCGCCCCAGGGATAGCCTTGTAGGCATTCTTCAGTGGCGTGTAACAATGATCGAGGGTGTTCAGGCCTCTGGTTGGGCAGGCAACATGCTGATGGTAGCGTGGCAGTTCTTGTCAAAGGTTTGCCCTGTTGAAGTCCCCCATGACTATGAACAGTGAGTCCGGGAGGGATATTTCCCACTGCGAGATGGTGTCGCTGAGGGTATTCAGGGCAGATTTGGCGTCGGCATCAGGGGGAATATACACTCCAACCATGACATAGGAGGAGAACTCCCGTGGTGAGTATGCTGGCCTGCAGTTCACAAGAAGGAGTTCTAGGTCTGGGGAGCACATCCTGTCAAGTACTGGTGGGGTGGGGCACCATGAGGAGCTGACGTAGAAGCAGATGCCACCACCTCTCTTCTTCCCAGAGAGGGAAGGGTCCCGGTCCCCCCATATGAGGCTGAAGCCTGGAAGGTGTAGGGCGTTCTCCGGGATGTTCTCATGTAGCCAGGTCTCCGTGAAGCAGAGTACTGGGGTGTTCGTCCCGAGCTCCCACCTGCCGCAGAGTAGACGTAGTTCGTCTAGTTTGTTAGGGAGAGAGCGGACATTCGCCAAGAGTACCGAGGGGATGGCTGACCTCAAGCCCCTTTTCTTGAGTCTCACGCGGGCCCCAGCTCGACAGCCCCTTCGCCGCCAGCCCGCACCGGGCCAGGGAGCGGAGTTCAGGACTTGCTGTATGTAGTTCTGGACCTGGTTTGGCAAGAGATTGGCCTCAGGGAGTGGTGGGCCACGATGTTCCCACCGCAGAAGTTGCTCCCTGGAGTACGTGGTACGCGTGGTGGCGGTGTGGGGGGCAGGCGCGTGGCCGATGGCGGGAGCGGGGTGCCTACGGGGGGTGCAGGAGACTGGCATTGCCAAAAAGTCGCCCGCCACAGAGACAGTGAACAGTGAGGTGCAGACTGTCACATGAGTGGTTCAATACATGAGCGGTGCAGTACAGTCCATCTCATAAGCAGTGCAATACGGTCCACATGAGCAGTGCAGTGCAGTCCATTACATGAGCAGTGCAAGACAGCCTATCACGTGAGCAGTGCAATACAGTCCATCTTATGATCAGTGCGATACGATTCTCCACGTGAGCGATACAGTACAGTCCGTGGCGTGAGCGGTGCAGTACAGACCATCACCTGAACGGTTCAATACAGCAATGCAGCACAGCCTATCACATGAGCAGTGCAATACAGACCCTCACATAAGCAGTGCCGTACAGTCCATCCCTGAGCAGTGTAATACAGTCCATCCCTGAGCAGTGTAATACAGTCCATCCCTGAGCAGTACAGTAGTGCAATTGTAAGGGTAGCAGTACGTACAAAAAAAAACAATTTTAGGCTAACAGTCCGTACAGATAATAGTTATGAAACGGCAACCCATAACACACGTAACAGAGCAGTTCAATGTGTGCAGGCAGCAAGCAGGTGAGGAGATGTGTGCAGATCAGTGTGTGCAGGCAGCGAGCAGGTGAGGAGAGCAAGGTTCTTACCGGCCCATCCCTGTATCAGTAGTTCCTAGTACTGCCGTGATCCAAGGCTCTGTGGTGGTCAGGAGGTTCCTGGAGGCAGGATGCCTAGCTGGGTGGTGGCTGCTAGGAGGATTTGGCAGCCCGATGCGACTGTCCTCAGTGTGGTTGAAGAGGCCTTTCCACGTGGGGGGCCTGGTAGGCCAGCGGACCAGAGGAGGATGCGGGGCTTTGCAGTGTCCCCCTGCCAGCGAAGGTCTCTCCGTCAGCAGGCTCCTCTGATGCAATGGATGGGGTACCTGCTGTTGCCTACCCGTCGATGTCCTGGCCAGCAGCCAGCTGCGGGGGATGACTGTGGCTGTGAGGTGGCGATGGTAAGCCGGGGACCACTCCACTGGGTCTCCTGTGGTGTGCCGGCTCCCTGCGACTATATGAGCCTCTCCCCTGTCGCGATGAGCTTCCCCTCTGCCCAGTGGTACTGCTCCGGGGGCATGGACACCACGTGGCTGGCCTCCCCTCTGCCTAGGGGTACTGCGTGCGGTAGTGCTCCGCCGCTCCGGCTCCCCTTGCTGGGCTCTCTGCGACGATGAGCTTCCCCTCTGCCCAGCGGTACTGCTCCGGGGGCATGGACACCACGTGGCTGGCCTCCCCTCTGCCTAGGGGTACTGCGTGCGGTAGTGCTCCGCCGCTCCGGCTTCCCTTGCTGGGCTCTCCGCGACGATGAGCTTCCCCTCTGCCCAGCGGTACTGCTCCGGGGGCATGGACACCACGTGGCTGGCCTCCCCTCTGCCTAGGGGTTCTGCGGTCGGTAGTGCTCCGAGGGCTTGGGCTCCACGAGGGTGGCCCGAGCGCGATCCGTCCTCGGAGCTTCTGTGTACTGGCCACACTAATATGCACTTACGTGCATCAAAGTCCTGCAATGCCCAGAGAAAAACAACGAAAAAAGAAGAAAAAAGAGGAGCTCTGTGCCGTGGCTGCTGTTCAGCGCCATCTTGGTTTATTCCAAGATGGCAAAGTTGGTCTTTATGAAACAGTGGCAAGAAGAAAGCCATTGTAAACAGAAAAGCGTAAGAACTCCCGTTTGCAGATTGCCACAAGCCATGTGGGGGACACAACAAACATGTGGAAGAAGGTGCTCTGGTCATATGAGACCAAAACTTTTTGGCCAAAATGCAAAATGCTATGTGTGGCAGAAAACTAACACTGCACGTCACTCTGAACACACCATCCCCACTGTCAAATATGGTGGTGGCAGCATCATGCTATGGGGTGCTTCTCTTCAGCAGGGACAAGGAAGCTGGTCAGAGTTGATGGGAAGATGGATGGAGCCAAATACAGGGCAATCTTGGAAGAAAACCTCTTGGAGTCTGCAAAAGACTTGAGACTGGGGCAGAGGTTCACCTTCCAGCAGGACAATGACCCTAAACATAAATCTATGTGTTAGAATGGCCCAGTCAAAGTCCAGATCTAAATCCAATCAAGATCTAAAAACTGCTGTTCACAAACGCTGTCCATCTAATCTGACTGGTTGGTGGTCCAGTGTTTCTCAACATTTTATTGATATGTACCCCTTTTAAAACCCTGTACACACCACGTACCCCCTGGCATAGTAAACATTATCACAAGTACCCCTTGACAAATATATATTTCATCGTAGTACATTATAATTGGTTCTAAACAATTTCCAAGCATTTACTATTGCTTTTAATTAGCTAAAATACTGATTTGGTGTTGTTTAAATAAGATTTATCATTTTCTAAAACTCTAAATTTGTTTTTCTTGGTTAAGTATATCAAGCCCGAGTACCCCCTGGAACCATCAGAAGTACCCCCTGGGGTACGCGTACCGCATGTTGAGAACCTAGGAGAGAAGGAGTTGTAAAAAAATTTCTGCGGAATTCCGTGCAATTCCACGGAACAGCTCCGGAATTCCGCCGGAATGGATCGGAACCGGAATTTATGATCGGCGGTATGCGGAATTACCCGGAACGGAAAATTGCAATTCCGAGCATCCCTGTCTACAAAGTATTGACTCAGGGGACTGAATAATTACACACACGCCACTTTGCAGTTATTTTTTTTTTAACCACTTGCCGACCGCCCATTCATAACGTGCGTCGGCAAAGTGGTAGCTGCAGGACCAGCGACGCACATCTGTGTCGCCGGCTGCAGGCTAATTAATCAGGAAACAGCCGCTCGCGCGAGCGGCTGCTTCCTGTCAATTCACGGCGGGGGGCCCCGTGAATAGCCTGCGGGCTGCCGATCGCGGCTCGCAGGCTAAATATAAACACAAGCGGAAATAATCTGCTTTGTTTACATTTTTACAACGCTGCTAACAGTAGCAGCGTTGTACTAGATCAGCGATCCCCGGCCAATCAGCGGCCGGGGATTGCTGTCACATGACAGGCAGGAGCCTGTTAGAGGCTGCACAGGACAGATCCGTTCCTGTGCAGCCTCCGATCTCCGGGGCAGGAAGGGAGAAGAGGGAGAGAGGGAATCCTGCCGTCGAGGGGGCTTTGAGGTGCCCCCCCCCCGCCACCCACACGCATGCAGGAGCGATCAGACCCCCCCCCAGCACATCATCCCTCTAGTGGGGAAAAAAGGGGGGTGATCTGGTCGCTCTGCCTATTATTTGATCTGTGCTGGGGGCTGTAGAGCCCACCCAGCACAGATCTTAGAAATCCGCGCTGGTCCTTAAGGGGGGGAGGGGGGGGGGGTAAAGGCTGAGTCCTGAAGTGGTTAAATGTTTGGAATCATGTATAATTTTCATTCCACTTCTCACGTGTACACCACTTTGTATTGGTCTTTCACGTGGAATGCCAAAAAAATTGATTCATGTTTGTGGCAGTAATGTGACAAAATGTGGAAAACTTCAAGGGGGCCAAATACGTTTGCAAACCACTGTAATTGGCCACTGCAGCTTTAAGGCCAAGCTGCAGGGCCGCACAACAAGGCACACGAGTGATTTCCCCCCCCCCCTTTTTTCCCCCACCAACAGAGGTCTCTGTTGGTGGGGTCTGATTGCTCCACAGTTGTTTGTTTATTTATAAATATTTATTTTTAAATAAAAATGCCTTTTTTTAAATTTTTATTCCCCTGCTCCCTCCCTCCCTCCCTCCCCCCGCCAGCCAATCAGGGTGATCAGCTGTCATAGGCTTCAGCCTATGACAGCCGATCACTGCCTAGCCGATCACTGCCTAGCCCATGGAGGGGACAGTAGTGTCACACGGCTTCCCCAGTACAGCGCTGCTGCCGATCGCAGCGCTGTACATGTAAATAGACGGCGATCACGCCGTCTAACAGTCTCTGCCCCCCAAGCAGATGTGCGCACAGCCTGCGCGCGATCTCCTGCATTAGCCGGCTCCAGGACCTGACGCCAATTGGCATTAGGCGGTCCTGGGGCTGCCGACAAGGCCACGTCCATTAGCGTGGAGCGGTCGTAGAGTAGTTACAATTCTAAAAGTTCGAAAAGTTAATTAACTCCAACAGCCTTGGAATGTCATCAAGCCATACTCAAGTAAACCTTCCACTCTATTCCTTTATGGGGTCTAGTTTCTTGCTGTTGTAATGATCTATTCCTATTTCCCATAGATGTTCTGTGTATTAATGTTGCCTGTCTGCAGCCAGTATAAGACCAATTTTGGGATCAGGTGCCCATATTGAACATAGAGCCCTAACCTGAATTTATATAAGTAGCTTTGTTTCCTTTACACTCAGGGCTGGATTTACCATAAGGCACTGTATGCACATGCCTACAGGCGCCTGATGATGGAAAGGCGGCTCACTCCCCTCCCTTAGTGTCTCCCCATCTGCCTTCCCTATGCAGAGTCCTGAGCGGAGTGTAAATGAACGGCTACTCACCCATGTCTTGGCATTCCACTGACAAGATCTCCCTTCAGTTGGGGCACCTCTGGCTATCTAATACTTGGGGGCACCTCTAGTTGTGTTCATCTTCCTCATTTTCTACATGGTGCCTTTACTTGAGCCATGGTAATGCAGAGTCCGTATACTCTTTTCTGATATAAGCCATGCAGTATACAACATAGTGTCATTTGTCACAGCGCAGTAGCAGGTGTAGCATTACCCACTCGAAACTGCTGGTTTATATTGAATTCCCCTCTCTTCACAGTGGTGACCTACTCAACAGATAAAACCAACACAAAGAGAAAGCATTAGGTGTCCTTTATGCTTCCCAGTTATTAGTATTAAGTAGCCATTGTGTCCCACAGATGACAGTATCATACAACCTTTGTGCCTCATGCCACCCTCACCACCAAGAGTAAGGAAGCAGAGTAAGGAGCATTATTAGAGCATGGTGAAATTGACTCGCCTGTCCTGCTGCCATGCACCCTCCACCATCCAATCAGCATTCCCAGCCTACTGTGTCTCCTAGCTGATACCATATCCCTGTTTCCTAGTCAGTATGTACAAATGGACGTCGCATTTCAGAGAGTCCTGGGAGCAGAAACCGATGCAGCGGGAAGCCATGGGGGGATGGGACATGCTGACTAGAGGAGAAGGAAGGACCATCCCAGCTAGACAGGCGAGGTTCATCCCCCCCCCCCCTTTAAGAAGGTTCTAGCCTTTTTGCTACCTAAAAAAAACAATGTGAGGATGCCCCCACTGCCATATTTGTTTATTTTAAACAATACAGATTACCTTGCTGTCCTACTGATCATCTGCCTCTAATACTTTAAGTCATAGACCCTGAACAAGCATGCAGATCAGATGTTAGACTTGAAGTATTAGTGCTTTTGTCACATGCTTGTTTCAGGTGTGTAATGCCAGGCAACTGGCATGGTTTAACCCTTTTGGGACCAAGGACGTTACAGTTACGTCCTGTTTGTGGCTGTATGCTGCTGAAGGGACGTAGCTGCAACGTCCCTTAGTCCAACTGCGCACACCCGAATGGGGGAGATTTAGCTAGCTGTCATATGACAGCTGACATCCCTCTTCATTGATCAGGAGCCATGGCAATTAGCTCCTGATCACGTGATCACTATGATCGTTGCTAATCGTAGTGATCACTAGGCAGCGGCGGAAGAAGATGACCCACTCAACTCTCCTGACATTCCTCTGGTGATTGTCGCTCTCCCTCCACTCTGCCCAGCATCTAACCTCCCACTGCCTCTAGTGTCGGATCCCGGCATGATGACGTCATCAAGCCGGGACCCAGAACTTAGCTGCATGTGAGGCTAGATGGTGGGGACAGAGGAGGCGGGGGAGAAGCTCGTTGCTGGATCTATGGGAGGTGAGTTATACCTGGCCTCCTATACTGGCAATACCTATGCCTGGCTAGCTTTTTAATATTGTGGTTAAAGAAAATAAATGTAGCAACCTCCATACTCCTCTCAGGTCATTTGTCCTTTGTGTGTGTTAGTGCGTGCGTGCGTGCGTGCGTTTGAGGAAGAGTGCAAAAATCCTAAAGGAAAGTAGTATCTTCTCAAAGCCAGTGGTGGAATATCATTAATTTCACTTCACTTTTACAATGGCAAATCGAATTGAATCGAATCCCGATCGGACATGTTGGATTTAACCGGATAGTAATCAAATCGTATAAAGAATCGTATAGTGTAGATTGGGCTTAAGAATTTTTGAGCGAGACTAAAAAAGGTTTAAGCAACCCAAATTGTTAGTGGTAGTTGCATGTGCTAAGCACAACCTGTCTGTCATAAATTCCATGACAGATCTACATGCAAATATGAAATCTCAGCTCTGCCAAGCCTACATATGGTTAGGGATGGTCAAAATTGGGGCAACATTTTTTTTTTAAATCTTGTCTAACTCTTCGGACATACTGTACATGGGCATGTGCACATGTATGGTTGTCACAAACTTATCTAGTAATTATTATGTGGATGGTTTGCTATTTATGACCAGCAATGCACAGGATAATGAGCACATGCATGCCAGTAGCCGCAGGGTATGCTTCCAAAGTGAGACAACTCACATTTAGGTTTATTCTGCCCTTCACACCCAGGGCTGGATTTCCACAAAGGACAGGGTCTTGAACTATTGTTGCCCTAGGACAGTGGCGTAGCTAATGAGCTGTGGGCCCCGATGCAAGTTTGACAATGGGCCCCCCCAAGCACTTTATACATAACAATTGATACGGCGCACCAAAACCTGCCAATGGCAACTACAGCGTCAGAGGTGCAAGCAGGGTATGGGGACAGTTTGTTAATGATTACTACTATTCAAAGTATCTATAGAAATGATTATTATGAGCACAGGACCAACAGAGAGCTAATACTGTAGGGCCCCGATGCGGTCGCAACCTCTGCAACCCCTATTGCTATGTCCCTGCCCAAGGGGATGGCTGGGCGAAGAAGAGGGACTGCTGTGTATGGAAGAGGAGGCTGTCAATAGGGAGCAACTCATGGAAGAGGGGAGCTGTTTCTCAAGAGAGCTGTGCGTGAAATAGAAGGGCTGCTTTACTTGGATGGTTTACATGGAAAAGGGGGTGCACATGAAACACATAAATTAGGGGAAGGCGCTGTACATGTATTACACCTGACCGGGGGGGGGGGGGGGGAGGGGGCAGGGAGTGTCAGGGCATGGAAGAGGAGTAACAAGAATGTTGACCTAGTGCAGTGATCTGCAAACTTGGCTCTCCAGCTGTTAAGGAACTACAAGTCCCATAATGCATTGCGGGAGTCTGACAGCCACAGTCATTATTCATAAAGGCAAATGCATTGTGGGACTTGTAGTTCCTCAACAGCTGTAGAGCCAAGTTTGCAGATCACTGACCTAGGGGCTCAAAAAGTAAAAATCAGGCCTCGTTAACAAAGTGGTTAGGCAATCCCAGGAACGCCGAGCTGAAGGATTGTAATCTCCCCAGCTTAGTAAATGAACCTCTATAGATGTCACCATTCTCTTTCCTTAGTGTTTATGCAGGGGTCCGTGTATAAGAAGCTGGAGCCTTGTCTTAGACCTCTGTTCCCTGTCTAGGCAACTGCAGATTTCCAATGGAACTGACTCCATTTACAAAACTGTATAGTGCATGGCAAAATGGTAAAGATGAATAGTAACCAGTCTTGTGAGGTTTCATTTTTTTTTTTTTTTGAAATTTCACCAAAGTGTTTGTGTACTGTATTCATGTGTTCATTTATTGTCAATGACAAATACAACTGTTAATCTAATACTTGTTGCAACCTTTTTATAGAGACCATTTATTAAAGTTCATGTACTTGACCTGATTTAACACTTCTGGTCATGCCTTGTGTAATACTTTAGTGCAGCCACCGTAGTGAATAGATTAATTAGCTTACTCTGGTCTAAGGAGGTCATCAGACTTGGCTTCAACATGAATCAGCAGGACCATTCAACTGCAAGGAAAATACGGTTCCAGCTGGGTGGATAATGATCGCCTTCATCTGAATTTACTTATTTTCTTTTCTTATGAGTTTTACACTACCATTTTTTTTTTTACAGAACAAAAGTCATCCCACTTTGAGTTTTTGAGACAGGTTTATTCAAGTAAATAAAATCAACATAGTTATGCAATGTAGTAGTTATGCTTTATCAGTTACCATTGAATACGGAAAAATTAGTAGTGTGATTTGTAGTCTAATTATGATGTGTAGATGGATAATATATGAAAATATATAGTTTACTTTCTTAAAACAAAGTATTTGTGAGAATTCAGGTTGGAGTGAGCTCCGAGATGTCTCCCAGTGCATCACTGCTGAAATATGCAAATCAGGGGCTGAGTCCTGTGTGAAAGCAGGTGGACGACGTCCACCTACTTTTTTCAGAGAGTGGACGTTGTCCACCCTAGCATGTGCAGGGAAGGCAACGCAGTGAAAGGGGAGTGGTGGGCACAATGGTGGGGAAGGGTTGGCGTCTCCCCCCTTCCCTTAACTTGGGGCTCTCTCTTCCTCACTCTCCCCTCCTGAACTAAACTTTGCGGGCAGCTGCTAGCGGACGTCAGTGGGCTGGGACTTACCTCCTCATCGTTCCAAGCACCAGAAAAAATTCTGCATGCCGCTGCTCTGGTCTAGACCAAACCAGACTAGCGACAATGCATAGCTCCCTCTGGTGCCCCCGGCAGACCTTTTACACCACTGCTAAGGTCATGTATATTTCGCCTCACCCATTACCACCCCCACACGTTGCTGCATGACCGCCCATTTTTTGGCATGCCGCATGGCACAGGGGTTTTTAGGGTGAGTCCACTCTCTTCTTTTCTCAGGACTAGACCCCTGTTGCAAATCAAACATTGTTGTCCTTGGAGGTTTTATCAATAAACTGTAAACTGAAGTGAGAAAGAAAACTGATGAGATGCACATTTATATCTATAGTCTGAATCTGGGCTTTTCCTAGAATCCCGTAGTCTTATTTTGCTCCTCCCTGAGGAAGATTCTCATTGGTCTATATTGACCATTGGAAATCCTCCTCAGGGAAAACACTCATTGGTTCACACTGTGGACAAACGTGGAGCCAAAGAGGAAGGTTCAAAGGTGCTTGGCATAGGCTCCAACTGCCAAAATAGTGAGTGAGTTGGTTGGCTGGCATCTTCATATAGATACTTCCCAGGAAGTGCTTTTGTCAAGAACAAAGGTAATACTGAAAATGTAAATCAAAGAATTGCAAACACTCTATATTTTCGGCTGTATGCCAACATATTAGGCCGTTATATGTCCCCACGCTCGTTTTTCTATTCCATCTGGAATGGGGAGCCAGGAACCTATCATTACCCCCATCAATATAAGGAATAGCTTTTGTTTGTATGTGGATTTAAGCAACTTGTAGGTATAAATATGATTACAATATGTATGCACATTCATATCTGTGCTGAAGATAGGCAGACACAAAGATAAACAGGTAGCCTTGCTATTAACCTCCTTAGCAGTAATCACAAGTCTAGCTTGGGTTGGAAAAAAACAAGCTAGGAGCGATTATCCTGAGATGAACTTGTGGTAGCTGCCGGGAGGTCTATGCAGAGCAATGCGCCGTGTTTTTACTCACCTCCTGGGGGATCCCAACGTTGGCTGCCATTCTTCCTCTCCTCCAAGGCTCTGCTTCCCCCTGGTGAGATCGCCCTCTGTCGTCATGACGACAGCCAGCAATCTCACTATCGGGGTTACAGCGCCACCTGGAGGACGGAGGGAGAACTGCAGTGCTGGATCTGAGGAAGGTTAATGACTGATGGTGCTGCTGCAGATCTCTCTGCGGTGTGATTTTTTTTTTCTTTTTTTCCCAGGCTTTAGGGTCTAAAAGCATGCTAAATAAAAATTGCACCGCTTTTAGACCCTAAAATCCAGAAAGTATCAGAACACCAAGGGGGTGAATTTTTTTTTTTCTGTTTAAGGCGAAACTAGATAGTTGTCCAGTGAGTTTCTTTTGCCTTGCAAAACACCAAATTGCCTCTATCCTCTAGGTCTTAATAAATTAACTGGTTGATCCCATAGTTAAGAAATGGCTGCTAGCTTTCATAGTCTCAATTCATTGCTTTCTCTCCCTGGGTCAGGGGAAATTTGCATACTAGGATTGTTAGTAGTAGTTTTTTTTTTTGTTCAACCTGCTTTTATTATGTAAATGGTCAAATAAATGTTCAAATTAATAAGTGAATGACTAGTCATCTAACATTGAAGTTATCAATCCATCTGTGCAGGTCATCCTGCTAAATATACTTTAGTAAAGAATACTAGCAATGTATACACTGTGACCTTTAGCTAGAGCATGACTACAGTAAGCTATATCACATGGTAAAATACATGTACATATAAATGGTAGGCATGGCAATTCCCAAAGGACAGAGCACATTCTTTGTGGCTTGAGTGCCATATGCAATAAAACTTTGTATGCTTCAATGTATGCTTCAATGTTGTATGCTACTTATCATTCTATCTTGTATAGGACATAGCACTTCTTTGGTATAATATGTTAAGTGATTATATATATTTAATTTTAATAACTATTTCATATATAGGTGTGTTGTAGGTAGGGTTGCTCGTCGGATTCCGCGGAATGGAGATTTCCACGATTGTGGTCGGAAATTGGCAATTCCATTCTGGTGAGCCGGAACGGAAAAGCGGTAATCGGAAATAGCGGAATTTTGTCGAAATTTAAACAGAAGCGTGTAAAAGCTGTATTAGCCAATCAGAAAAATTGGATGGGATAGACTCATCACAGAAGCTTAAAACATGCTGATTTCTGCATTAAAAACTGAATTTCTGTACCAATTAGAGTCTTAAAATCCAACCAATCCTACGTTCGCAACCAGCTCCTAGCTACCTATCATCAGCTATCCCACCCATTTTGTATATGAGAGAGGTGTGACAGTCACAAAGCTTGTGGGTTTCAGTCTGGTGTTGGAGAGAGGAGAGACAGACCCATATTAGTTGTTTCAACATAAAACAATTGTATTTTTAAAGACTGTACATAAAACAAAAGTCTTTTTAAAGACTGAGAAAGAGAAGTAGATTGAGTGTGAGCTATTAGTAGTAGTAGCTAGGTGTATTTGTGAGAGAGTGACAGTAGAGTGTTAGTTTGAGTGATAGATTGAAGTGAGAGTTAGGTGATTGATTAGTTGAGTGTAGTGCAAGTTTTTTTGTTGTTTGTTTGTTTTCGAAGTTCATTATTTTTTTGTTTTCTTTAGTTTGTTTTTGATTTATTTTCTTTATTTTACCACCTTATTTTAGTATCTGTTTTTTTAGTTCGTTAGGTGGATTTATTTTACTTTAGTTCTGTCGCTCATACCCCTTCCCCAATAAAGTTTTTGGCCCCACAACAATGGAGCGAGAGCAGCAGCAATTTCCTGCCACTCCTAAAAGAAAATGGAGCGATGGTGGTGTTAGTGGATCACGTCAAGTACGTGATCAGGCTGAGGGTGGCAGCAGCAGCAGGAAACGTTCCACCCTGATTTCGCACTCAGGAAAATGTTGACAGAGGAGCAGGCGAACAGAGTAGTTATTTCGATCAGGAACCCTCTACCCAGTGTGAGGAACTTGAAGCTAGCGGCAGCAGCACCAGTAGTGGCCAGGTTCCTCATGACCAGAACCCGACCGCAGCTGCTTCTCTTGACGAGGTTGCTTCCTCCCAGTACTCTCTTCCAGAATTAAAGCACACCTATGTCGATGAAAGAGATGTGCAGTAGGATTGGGATGAGGCATTGGAGGAGACCATGGGACCAAGGTCCCAAGAAGTGGTGGGTTCTGTGGTGACAGAAATGGCCCCTGTGTTTTATTCATCCAGTAATCCACCACCAATCAACATCACCAGTCAACTACAGAGTTTCGTGGTTAGGTGGAGGGTCCAGAATAGTCACTTATGGGTTCCAGTGCTTTGGTTGAACTGGATGATGTTTTGGAGAATGAGTTGGCTGATCCAACGTGGTCGCTATCTGGTGGGTTAGGCATTAACAGGCGTGAGCAGCATGGAGAAACCGAGCAGACGGTTGGCCACTAGCCTGTAAGTGCTTTCCCGTCTGTCAGTACCCACCAGTCCAATGCTGAGCATCGACGTGCTAGAACAGGTCACACCACTGCTCCGTCCCCTGCATGAAATTATTTTACTGTTCTGGAAGAGGATGAATCCAGGGCAGTCTGTTCTGTGTGTTGTAAATCGGTGAGCAGAGGCAAATCGGGCAGCGGGTTCGGCACTTCAGGGCTTATAAGCCATCTGCGCAACCACCACAGACGGGAGCTCGAATATGTAAAGAATTTCAATAAGATGGGTGGAGGAAAAGCAGCAGCAACAGGCCCCTCCTCTTCTTTTTCTAGTCGTCCTGTCCCTATCCAACCTGCATCCCATTCTACTTCAAATCCCTCTGCATGCCAGGCTGGAAGAGGGCTCCAGACCTCGGCAAGCACCTCATCATCACCCTTGTTGGTTTCCTCTGAATCACCAGTGTTCCAGCGTCAGGCCTCTGTGCTAGAAATGTTGCAGAGGAAGCGGATGCTCCCTGCAAGTGATCCTTTTGTTGTCAAAAATAATGCGCTCCTGGCAAGGCTGTTGGGCCAACAGCTGCTGCCCTACCAGTTTGTGGACTGTGCCCCCTTCCGCAGACTGATGAACAGTGTTGCTCCACAATGGCGGGTTCCCCAGCCGCCATTAATTTGCCAGGAATGCTATCCCTGTCTTTCACCAGCACATAGTGGAGTGTGTTGGACGGTCTATGGATCACGCTGTCGGTGGCAAGGTGCACTTCACTATGGATGGCTGGAGCAACAGGCATGGGCAGGGAAAGTATCTAACTTTTACCGCCCATTGGGTCACCCTCCATGGTGCTGCTGAGGAGTGTGCAAGATCTGGGGCATCTCAGCCGCCATGTGGGTTGAAGGGGAGGCCTGTTCTACTTCCCTCTGCTACCTGTTCTGTCCAAGGGCAGCAGAGGCGTAGCTAGGGTTTTCAGCGCCCGGGGACAAAGACTATTAATGCGCCCCCTAAGGTGAAGGGGCGTGGCCAAATGTGGACGTGGTTATGGGGGGAGCCAAATGTACATGGAGGTTAGCAGGCTCACGCTCACCCACCCTCCCTCAGTATGTACCTTCCAGCATGTTCCAAGACAAATTCAGCAATCATGAGCCCCCCCCCCATCAAGACAGATTACGCAATCATGAGCAAACATGAGGCCCCCAACATGACCAACTCAGCAATCATGAGGCCCCCAACAAGACAAATTTAGCAATAATGAGGCCCCCAACAAGACAAATTCAGCAATCATGAGGCCCCTAACAAGACAAATTCAGCAATCTTGAGGCCCCCAACAAGACAAATTCAGCAGTCATGAGGCACATAAATAGACAGCATTTCACATAAATAGGCAGAATGCCCCCTTAATATGGTAGACCCCTCTCACCTGGCATCAGTTCCCCAAAATACACTCAATCTGACAGCAGTGGTTCCCCAAAAATAGATAGCCCCAGGTCTATAGGTGTCCCCATAATAGGTGGCCAGCAGTATAGATGTCCCCAGAACAGGTAGCCAGGGGTAGAGATGTCCACAGAACAGGTAGCCAGGGGTATATGTGCCCAGTATATGTAGGCAGGGGTATGTGTCCCCAGTATATGTAGCCAGAGGTATATGTGCCCTGTATATGTAGCCAGGGGTATAATATGTGCCCAGTCTATGTAGCCAGGGGTATAATATGTGCCCAGTCTATATAGTCAGGGGTATATGTGCCCAGTATATATAGTCAGGGGTATATGTGCCCAGTATATATAGTCAGGGGTATATGTGCCCAGTATATGTAGTCAGGGTTATATGTGCTCAGTATATGTAGCCAGGGGTATATGTGCCCAGTATATGTAGCCAGGGGTATATATGCCCAGTATATATAGTCAGGGGTATATGTGCCTAGTATATGTAGCCAGGGGTATATGTGCCCAGTATATGTAGCCAGGGGTATATGTGCCCAGTATATGTAGCCAGGGGTATATGTGCCCAGTATATGTAGCCAGGGGTATAATATGTGCCCAGTATATCTAGTCAGGGGTATATGTGCCCAGTATATGTAGCCAGGGGTATATGTGCCCAGTATATGTAGCCAAGGGTATATGTGCCCAGTATATGTAGCCATGGGTATAATATGTGCCCAGTATATATAGTCAGGGGTATATGTGCCCAGTATATGTAGCCAGGGGTATATGCACCCAGTATATGTAGTTAGGGGTATATGTGCCCAGTATATGAAGTTAGGGGTATATGTGCCCAGAATAGGTAGCCAGGGATATATGTGCCCAGTATATGTAGTTAGGGGTATATGTGCCCAATATATGTAGGCAGGGGTATATGTGCCCAGAGTAGGTAGCCAGGGGTATATGTGCCCAGTATATGTAGGCAGGGGTATATGTGCCCAGAGTAGGTAGCCAGGGGTATATGTGCCCAGTATATGTAGTTAGGGGTATATGTGCCCAATATATGTAGGCAGGGGTATATGTGCCCAGAGTAGGTAGCCAGGGGTATATGTGCCCAGTATATGTAGTTAGGGGTATATGTGCCCAGTATATGTAGGCAGGGGTATATGTGCCCAGAGTAGGTAGCCAGGGGTATATGTGCCCAGTATATGTAGTTAGGGGTATATGTGCCCAATATATGTAGGCAGGGGTATAGGTGCCCAGAGTAGGTAGCCAGGTGTATATGTGCCCAATATATGTAGTTAGGGGTATATGTGCCCAATATATGTAGGCAGGGGTATAGGTGCCCAGATTAGGTAGCCAGGTGTATATGTGCCCAATATATGTAGGCAGGGGTATAGGTGCCCAGAGTAGGTAGCCAGGTGTCCCCCTCCCCAGCAGGAGGGGAGCAGCGCAGAGAAGAGGGAGAGCTGTGAGCAGCGGTAGGGAAGGGGGGCAATCTCCCCCCTCCTTCCCTCACCTTAGGTGCTCTCCCTCCCTCGCTCTCCCCTCCATTACTGTCCGGGTGGCTCGTGGCTGGCAGCGGCGGGCGGAACTCACCTCCGTCTCGTCGCAGCGCCGGATGGATCTGCCGCTGCTCTGGTCTGGACCAGACCAGAGCAGCGGCAGATCCATCCGGCGCTGCGACGAGACGGAGGTGAGTTCTGCCCACCGCTGCCAGCCACGAGCCACCCGGACAGTAATGGAGGGGAGAGCGAGGGAGGGAGAGCACCTAAGGTGAGGGAAGGAGGGGGGTGATTGCCCCCCTTCCCCGCCTTCCGCACAGCTCTCCCTCTTCTCTACTCCCCTCCCCCCCAAAAGAAAAAAAAATCCGCAGCTCAGCTAGGCGGAGGGCGCCCTTGGGGACCCGGCGCCCCGGGGCACTTGTCCTACCCCGACCCCCCCCTAGCTCTGCGCCTGAAGGGCAGTCCGCCGTTGCTAAACCTCCCAGCAAGTGGTCCCGCTCCTACACTGGTCTGCAGCACCATCGATGCCAAGCAGTGCTGAAACTCGAATCCATGGACGAGAACAGGCAAACCGGATCTGTAATCCTTGCAAGCCTTACAGGATCAGATTCGGCAGTGGCTTTTCCCCCTGAAAACTGGGGACAGATGTAGTGGTGTCTGATAATGGTGCCAACATGCTGGCCGCCATTTCTGAAGGTGGCTACTAGTGTTGATCGAACAGTGCTTAACACTATTTGATATTCCCCGAATAATGGGCCATTCGGGTTCGAGTCGAACACAGCCGAACACCGCATGGTGTTCGTGACGATGCTTTGGCACGCTGCTCGAACTCCTCCCCCCCTACTGTGATTGGCTGACCGTGCACCGAACTTGGCCGAGCAGTCACCCGAACGCGCGGCTCGCGCTGTGATTTGCCGAGCGGGTCACGTGGTTCGGGACTATAAATACCCGAACGCGCGTTATCGACGCCATTTGCTTTGGGGTTTAGCTTTGGGTAGGTAGGAGGGAGCGTCAGCGTAGCGCACTTCAAGCCAGGCCAGCCACAGGACCCTGGCCCCCAGCCTCACCGCTGACAGTAGCACCCACAGGGCCTCTGCCTCACACAGCACTGCTGCAGGCCTGCAGCCACAGAGGACAGAGCCTCTGCCTCACCCCTGCCAGCCAGGCCAGACAGGCCAGCCACAGGGCCCTATTCTCATCGCTGACAGCACCTACAGGGCCTCTGACTCACCACTGCCAGCAGGCACTGCCAGCAGCAGTGTTGCACCAAAAGACAGTACATTCAGTGGCAGCTGGGATCAGTTGTCTCCAAAAAAACACACTTTCTTGCAAATACTGTGTTAGCGTTGCCGGTCCCATTTTCAGGAATATCTTATTTCTATTACATTTATCACTGCATGGCAACAAAATGCATTGCTTTACGCATGCATTTTTTCCTCAGGCAAGGCCTGGGTTGTGTCACAAAGTGTGGCCTTGCTCTCCTGTACCTCCTCTTCCATCCTGTGTGCTGGCTTAGCGTTGCCGGTCCCATTGGTACTAAGAGAGCTTTTCAGGATCTCATTTGCCCCCCCCCCCACTATTTCCAAGCCATATTGCAGAAGTTTCCCTCATTTTTGTGTGTGGTTTTTCTGCCCTGCAAAGCAGGAATATTTGGGTTCCTATTTACTTCCATTATGTTCGGGATTCGGCACGAATATGCCGAATATCTGGACCATGTTCGGCCGAACCGAACCCGAATATCTGGATGTTCGATCAACACTAGTGGCTACACTTACTTAACTTGCTTGGCCCACGTCTTCAACCTTGTAGTCCAGAAATGTTTACGAACTTTTCATGGGTTGAAGGACGCTGTGGCCTAAGCGCGGAAAGTGTCAGCCCACATCCGTCGCTCCGCAACTGCCACCGCAGCCTTGGAACTGCTGCAGCGCCGCCATAGCCTGCCACAGCACAGACTTATTTCTGATTGTCCGACGTGGTGGAACTCCACCTTCCACATGCTGGAGAGGTTGTGGGAGCAGCAAATGGCGGGCAGGCTAGTGTTGGGCGAACACCTGGATGTTCGGGTTCGCGAACGTTCGCCGAACATGGCCGCGATGTTCGGGTGTTTGCGCCGAACTCCGAACATAATGGAAGTCAATGGGAACCCGAACTTTCGTGCTTTGTAAAGCTTCCTTACATGCTACATACCCCAAATTTGCAGGGTATGTGCACCTTGGGAGTGGGTACAAGAGGAAAAAAAATATTTGAAAAAGAGCTTATAGTTTTTGAGAAAATTGAATGTAAAGTTTCAAAGGAAAAAATTTCTTTTAAATGCGGAAAATGTCATTTTTCTTTGCACAGGTAACATGCTTTTTGTCGCCATGCAGTCATAAATGTAATACAGATGAGAGGTTCCAGGAAAAGGGACCGGTAACGCTAACCCAGCAGCAGCACACGTGATGGAACAGGAGGAGGGTGGTGCAGGAGGAGAAGGCCACGCTTTGAGACACAACAACCCAGGCCTTGCATGAGGACAAGAAGCGTGCGGATAGCAATGCATTTTGTCGCCATGCAGTCATAAATCTAATACAGATGAGAGGTTCAATAAACAGGGACCGGAAACGCTAACCCATCACAGATGTTCATTGTTCATGTTACTTGGTTGGGGTCCGGGAGTGTTGCGTAGTCGTTTCCAATCCAGGATTGATTCATTTTAATATGAGTCAGACGGTCTGCATTTTCTGTGGAGAGGCGGATACGCCGATCTGTGACGATGCCTCCGGCAGCACTGAAACAGCGTTCCGACATAACGCTGGCTACCGGGCAAGCCAGCACCTCTATTGCGTACATTGCCAGTTCGTGCCAGGTGTCTAGCTTCGATACCCAATAGTTGAAGGGTGCAGATGGATTGTTCAACACAGCTACGCCATCTGACATGTAGTCCGTGACCATCTTCTCCAGGCGATCGGTGTTGAAGGTGGATCTGCACGCTTGCTGTTCTGTGGGCTGCTGCATGGGTGTCAGAAAATTTTCCCACTCCAAGGACACTGCCGATACCATTCCCTTTTGGGCACTAGCTGCGGCTTGTGTTGTTTGCTGCCCTCCTGGTCGTCCTGGGTTTGCGGAAGTCAGTCTGTCGGCGTACAACTGGCTAGAGGAGGGGGAGGATGTCAATCTCCTCTCTAAAGTCTCCACAAGGGCCTGCTGGTATTCTTCCATTTTGACCTGTCTGACTCTTTCTTCAAGCAGTTTTGGAACATTGTGTTTGTACCGTGGATCCAGAAGGGTATAAACCCAGTAATTGGTGTTGTCCAGAATGCGCACAATGCGTGGGTCGCGTTCAATGCAGTCTAGCATGAATTGAGCCATGTGTGCCAGAGTCCTGCCAGAATCCTCCTCATCCTCTTGTGAGCGTTATGATAGTTGTGATGCATCATAGTCGTCACCTTCTTCCTGGTCTGCTTCTGCTGACCATTCGCGCTGAATTGTGGAAGTCCAACGTGCACCGCTCTGGCCCTCGTCAGTGGTGGCATGAAATTCCTGCTCCAACTCCAGCTGTTCCTCCTCCTCTTCTTCGTCATAGCTGCTGGGGCCAGCGTTTCCTGAGGCAGATGGCCTGATGTTGGTATCATCACGCTGATCGTTTTCTCCTTCAGATTCCCCCAGTTGCATCATGACAGCTGTTTCCTTGATTTTCAACATTGACCTCTTCAGTAAACACAGCAGTGGTATGGTAATGCTGACTGAAGAGTTGTCACTGCTCACAAGCAACGTGGATTGCTCAAAATTTTGGAGGACTTGGCAGAGGTCCAACATGTTGGCCCAATCGGATCCACAGAAGCTTGGCAGCTGTCCGGATGCGCCTCGGTACTGCGCCGTCATGTACTGGACCACTGCACTCTTCTGCTCGCAAAAGCGGGCTAGCATGTGCAGCGTAGAATTCCAGTGCGTAGGGACATCACACAGCAAGCGATGGTGGGGGAGATTGAAGAGCTCCTGCATCTTGGCGAGAGCCCCCAAAGCAGTACTGGAATTTCTACAATGTTTGTCCACTCGTCGCACCTTCAACAGAAGATCGGGCACGCCTGGGTATGTCCTCAGGAACCGCTGAACTACTAGGTTCATCACGTGCGCCAGGCAAGGGATGTGTGTCAGCTTAGCCAACCTTAAAGCGCGAATGAGATTACTCCCATTATCACACACAACCATGCCCGGTTTCAGGTCCAGCGGTGCCAGCCACAAATACGTCTGTTCCTTTATTCCCCTCCAAATTTCCTCCCCTGTGTGCTGCTTATCCCCAAGGCAGATCAGCTTCAGCAACGCTTGCTGACGCATGCCAACAGCTGTGCTGCACTGCTTCCACGATCCTACTGCTGCTGGGTTAGCGTTTCCGGATGAGGTACAGCTTTGAGATGCGTTGGAGGAGAAGGAGACAGAGAGGTAGGTGCTGCTGTTGTTATCCAGTGGGAGGGATGGCGGTGCAGCTGTTTGCGGCGTGGGCAACACCCGCGCTGTAGCAGGTGAGGAATCGCTGCCAGGCTCCACAAGGTTCACCCAGTGCGCGGTAAGGGAGATGTATCGACCCTGGCCGAACGCACTCGTCCAGGTGTCAGTGGTGAGGTGAACCTTGCAGGCAACGGCATTCTTCAAGCTTCGGGTTATTTTGCTGACCACGTGCTCATGCAACTCAGGCACTGCAGAGCGCGCAAAGTGGTAGCGGCTGGGAACCATGTAACGTGGGATGGCCACTGACATCATGCCCTTGAAGCTGTTTGTCTCCACCACTCGATATGGCAGCATTTCGCAGGCCAGAAGCTTAGCTATGCTGGCTGTTAGTGCCACGCCCCGGGGGTCATTTGCTGGCAATTTCCTCTTGCGCTCAAACATCTCAGAGACAGACAACTGAACCGTAGGGCTGCACACTGAACGGCTGTTGGTTGTTGTGTTTGATGAAGACTGGGAGACCTCAAAAGCACTATTCCGGAAAGTGACAGTGTCAGCGTCGTCTGATGTTTGTGAATGTTGTTGTGAACCACGCAATGGCTGGGCTACTGCTGCTGCTGAGGAGGGTCTGGTGGTGAGTCTGGTGACCCCAAGGGAGGCAGTGTTGCTGGTACCCTGTCCTGCCGCGTTTGCCCACAGAGTGGGATGTTTGGATACCATGTGGCGGGTCATGCTGGTGGTGGAGAGGATGTTAATATTTTTCCCCCTGCTCAGGCGGGTCTTGCACACCTTGCAAATCACCATGGTACCATCCTCACTGCAGTCTTCAAAGAAAGGCCAGACTTTGGAGCACCTGCCTTGCTGGCGATTTCGGTTTGCGCCTCTTTTGCGTCTCACTTGAACTTCCACGCTTGTGGTGCCTGAAATTTCGCGCCGCCTACCTTGTGGCACAAGGCGAACTCGTGCAGCAGTGGGTTCTTCAACAGACTCATCTGTGCTGCTACGACGGCGATGTTCTCCTTCACATACAAAATCTGGGTCTGTAGAGGTATTGGGTGAAAAAACAAGAGAAGTCCGGGAGCCCAATATGGTGTAGTACGTTAGTGGGTATGAAAAGATTTGAGTAAATACAAATTTATTACTCACAAAGGTAGGTTGCTGTATGAGGCAACCACTCGTTCGCGCCAGTGGGGAAGTACCGTCCCCACTCGGTCTTTGTTCTTGGTCGCAGCTCCAAAAAGTTAGATTTATCGGAACACTCCGATAGTAATCTTCCCCTGAGAGAAGGGGTTAGGTAGAATTATGGAGAGAGATGTCCCCTTTCGGGAAATATACAAACTGGGGTTTTCTTTTAAATGACGATTTTATTTTGCACAAGTCTTGTGCAAAATAAAATCGTCATTTAAAAGAAAACCCCAGTTTGTATATTTCCCGAAAGGGGACATCTAGAAGGTAGGACCACACCATTTAAATATTGAATGCTGTATCTACTTTAGAGTGAATTTATACTTCCTTGTTACCGGGCGCCTCCTACTCCCTCCATAAAATCTGGGTCTGTGTCCACATTGTCCAAACCCTCCTCTTCCATCTCCTCAAACTCGTCATATGTGATTGTGGGCTGCCGCCGTGGAGTAGAGCTCCCCAGAACAACCTCTGCGCAGCTCACTCCAACGTCGTCTTCCAGATCTTCTCGGCCGACCTCCTGCAATTGAAACCCCTCCTGCCCAACTTGCTCTGGGATTTGGGTTTCCTCGGACTCGCCTTGCATTTCAGTGCGCAGTGCATTTCCTATAGTAAATGGTTGTGAATCCGGGCACAACATTTCTGGCTGTTCCATTGACCTTTGAAAGGTGGAAGTTTGTTGGGCTGGGAATAGCTCCTGCGAATACCCCATTGTGTCCTGAGGAGATTCTTCGGACTGTTTTTTTGGCAGTTGTGTGCGTGGTGTCGCTGCCGGTTGTGTCAGCTTTGTGCCCACTGGCTCCTTGTAACTGGCTGAGGACTTGGACCTCGTGCGTGATGTGCTGGTGCTGCTTAACCCACTGCTGGACGCTTGAGAGGTCATCCAATTAATTATCTGGTCCTGTTCTTTTGGATTTGTGAGGGTTGATTTCCTGGACAACATGGGCGGTATTGAGTGGGTTTTCTTCGGTGCTCCACTGTGGCCTGTACGTGAACCGTCAGGGGACACACCTCTTCCCTTGCCCCTCCCTCTTTCACAGGATTCTTCTTCATTTCACTTATCCTTAAAGTACACGCTGACTGGCAGCAGTACAGTGGCCGTACAGAAATGCTATATAGTGGTGGGTGAGCGGTTTACTACTATTCCCAGCAGCGACACAGAGCACAATGCTATACAGTGGTGGGTGAGCGGTGTACTACTATTCCCAGCAGCGACACAGAGCACAATGCTATACAGTGGTGGGTGAGCGGTGTACTACTGTTCCCAGCAGCGACACAGAGCACAATGCTATACAGTGGTGGGTGAGCGGTGTACTACTGTTCCCAGCAGCGACACAGAGCACAATGCTATACAGTGGTGGGTGAGCGGTGTACTACTATTCCCAGCAGCGACACAGAGCACAATGCTATACAGTGGTGGGTGAGCGGTGTACTACTATTCCCAGCAGCGACACAGAGCACAATGCTATACAGTGGTGGGTGAGCGGTGTACTACTATTCCCAGCAGCGACACAGAGCACAATGCTATACAGTGGTGGGTGAGCGATGTACTACTATTCCCAGCAGCGACACAGAGCACAATGCTATACAGTGGTGGGTGAGCGGTGTACTACTATTCCCAGCAGCGACACAGAGCACAATGCTATACAGTGGTGGGTGAGGGGTGTACTACTATTCCCAGCAGCGACACAGAGCACAATGCTATACAGTGGTGGGTGAGCGGTGTACTACTGTTCCCAGCAGCGACACAGAGCACAATGCTATACAGTGGTGGGTGAGCGCTTTACTACTATTCGCAGCAGCGACACAGAGCACAATGCTATACAGTGGCGGGTGAGTGGTGTACTACTGTTCCCAGCAGAGACACAGAGTGGCAGTAAACACAATGCTATACAGTGGTGGGTGAGCGGTGTACACAGAGTGGCAGTAAACACAATGCTATATAGTGTGGGTGAGCGGTGTACTACTGTTCCCAGCAGCGACACAATGACTGGGGGGACCCTGGATAGCCTGGCTGGAGAGAAAACTACCCTGCCTGCCTACCCAAAGCTAAACCCACAGACAAATGGCGGAGAAATGACGTGTATCGGGTATTTATTTACCCGAACCACGTGACCCGTTCGGCCAATCAGAGCGCGTTCGGGTCCGAACCACATGGCCCGTTCGGCCAATCACAGCGTTAGCCGAACGTTCAGGGAACGTTCGGCCATGCGCTCTTAGTTCGGCCATATGGCCGAACAGTTTGGCCGAACACCATCAGGTGTTCGGTCGAACTCGAACATCACCCGAACAGGGTGATGTTCTGCAGAACCCGAACAGTGGCGAACACTGTTCGCCCAGCACTAGGTCAGGCTATACCTGTCTCAGACATCTTCCTCCAGAACAGGGCCACTGGACTACATTACTGGGGACCAGTGGCAGCTGATTGGACAGGTGTGTAAAGTCTTGGAGCCATTTGAGCAGGCAACAAAATTGGTCCGTGAGGAGCACTGCAGCATATCAGAAGTGCTCCCTATTGTCTTGGGGGAGTGAGTGAGCATGCTCAAGTCCTGGACGAGGAGGCAGAGCTTGTGGAAGCGGAAGAGCCCATTGTCCGGGGGTTGGAGCATGATGACAGTTCCGACAGCCAGGAAGAGGTGATTAATGGCAGACATCTCTTCCCTATGGCTGCGCATATGCTCCAGTGCCTCCGTAGGGACCCCCGGATTAAAACTCTAAAATCAAGGCTCGACATGTGGGTGGCCACCATCTTAGATCCCCGGGGGAAGGGGAAAATGCGGCAGTTCATACCCCCCCCCCCCTTCCCAAGCAGATGACAGGATGAGCCACATCTGGGATGCCCTTCTTCGTTGGGCTTTAGATGCATTTACTGAACCTGTATCCCGGGCCCAAGCTACCAAGCCTCATCATACTCAGCAAAGGTCTGGTGTTCCCACTCCCAGCAGCAGCACCAATAGCCAATCTGTGAACCTGCTGAGTATGTTGAAGGAATTTTATCAGCCAATGTCAGATACTCCTTCTAGCAGCAGCACCACCAGCGGGCAAAGTAGTCACCGCCAGCTCCTGGCCCGTATGGTGAATGATTACTTGGGGTCAGCCAGTGCTCCAGACAATATGGAGAGTGATGACCCCATGGAGTATTGGACAAAACCTGGATACCTGGCCTGAACTCGTTCAGTATGCACTAGAGGTTCTTGCATGCCCCGCCGCCAGCGTTCTTTTTGAGCAAGTATTTAGTGCTGCAGGTGGGGTGGTCACCGACCAACGGACCCGTCTGTCCACAATGTGGACATACTAACGTTCATTAAAATGAACGAGTCATGGATCAGTGTTGATTACAAGGCCCCGCTCACTGATTCATGATGAAGATTAGACAGACTAAATTAAAATGTTGCTGTTTTTCAAGCCTCAAGTGGTCTCCCTTCCTTTTTTTTTTTTTTTGCATTTTAAGATCATAAAAATGCAGCTTTTGCAGCTGTCTGGCGTTATATTCTACCCTATATTTTGGCCTACTGCTGCTCCCAAAAAAAAAATTGTAATCAGGATTGTGATTCAGCCACCACTAAAACTAAAGTTATCAGCAGGACTGCCAGGGAACTGGTATTTGTTTAACCCCCAGAGACCCAGTGTTGTAATATTACAACATCACATTTAAGGCTACAAAAATAAACCCTCCCCCATTTTTTTTCTTTTTAAAACTTCATGTACATTACTAATAGAACCTATTGTTCAGTTCTGCAACACCATTGGATGGTTTAATGTGTAAATAGGTCTGTTTATCTGGCCATGAACTCATACAACCCTGTTGCCTGCTTTGGAGTACATCATCTTGTTGTTTTGGACGGGATACATCAGGACTAAAGTAAGTGAAAAGCTTGAAATATTTTTTTATGTGATCATTAATATGTGTAGATCATGCAGATTTTATGTCATCATTGAATATACTGATTTTAAGAGATTTAGAGCTGGTTATTTCTATGTTGTAATTTTACAACAGTGGGTCAAAGTGATAGCAAGGTTTTGTCTGCACTTTAAACTTGAGAAGGTGATAAATCTCTAGGAGGTGAGGATTAAAGTGTTTGCATGTCTAATTGAACAATAGGTCTACTTGATAGAAGTTGTGGAATGGAAAGTGTGAAGTTTTAGGAACATGTGAATCTTTGCATTAGAATAATTAGTTAATTTGCTTTGTAGTTACTTAGCTTTTCTTTCAACTTTCAGAATGTCTGAAACCAAGAAAAACCAAATCATGTATAGTGTGCAGGATGTAATTGAGGCCATCCAGAATGGGGACAGTGACTTGGAAATGCCCTTTGACACAGATTCAAGTGACGAAGAGGAATATGGAGTTATCGGTGAAGTGGACAAGGAAAATAAATTACCCGATGACCACCTAACTTCTGATGTTCAAATCATCCCAACAGAGACAGAACATCCTGATGCCAAGGCTGGGCCCCGTGACAGATATCGATGGCTGAAAAAGAATTTCATCTCTCCCAGTACTGATTTTTCTGGTCAGGATGTCAGTAATGATGTCCATTCCCTCTGCACACCACTGGAGTACTTTCAGAAGTTTGTGACAGAAGATCTGATCAACGCTCTGGCAGATAACACAAATCAGTACAGTTTTCAGAAGAAAGGATCATCTATAAACACAAACACAAAGGAAATAGAGCAGATGATTGGCATGTATCTGAAGATGGGTCTTGTCCAAATGCCTGGAGTCCGTATGTACTGGGAAGCAGACACAAGATACAGTCCTGTCGCTGATGTAATGTCACGAAACAGATTCCAGTCTCTGTTGACATCATTACATTTTGTGAACAATCTAACCGTGTCTGAGATGGAACAAAAAAGTGACAAACTCTGGAAACTCAGACCATGGCTTGATGCTTTCAGAGAGAAATGCCTAAAAGTGGTCCCTGAAGAACATAACTCTGTTGATAAAATGATGATCCCTTTCAGGGGGAAATTCAGCAGTATCAAACAGTACATGCGTGGCAAGCAAAACCCATGGGGGTTCAAGCTGTGGGCAAGGACTGGAATCTCTGGTATACTTTGTGATTTTGATGTGTACCAAGGCAGTGTGAATGGAATACGGGCAAGATCTGAACTTGGACTATCAGGGGATGTTGTGATGAAACTTGCTTCCACACTTCCACATAGTCACAACTACAAGATCTACGCAGACAACTTTTTCACCAGCATCCCATTGATAGTTAGGCTGCTGGATTGTGGAATTCATTACACAGGAACAGCCAGACAAGTGCGCCTTCCAAACTGTAATCTTGAGGATGAGAAAAGCTTGAAGAAAAAGGGAAGAGGAAGCTTTGATGTCAGAGTGGAGTCAAATCACAACATTTGTGCTGTGAAATGGTTTGACAACAGACAGGTTACACTTGTGTCTTCCTTTGCTGGCCCACAACCAGTGGAGAAGATTCAACGCTGGGACAAAACTGCCAAAAGATTTGTTGAAGTTGAGAGGCCTTATATCGTGGCTGCCTATAACAAATTCATGGGCGGAGTGGATTTGTTAGACTCATTTGCAGCAAAATACAAGTTTCCACTGAAGTCCTGCCGCTAGTACCTTTACTTCTTCTGGCACACCATTATCCTAGCTGTGATCAATGCTTGGCTCCTGTACAAAAGGGACTGCAAAGCTTTGGATATCCCAAAGAAACAGATGCTAAACAGGAGAATGTTTCAGGCCCAGTTGGCATCTTCTCTTATCCTGATCGGAACGGCTGGGTCAGTGTCAAAGCGAGGGCGACCATCTGCAAGCCCAGTTTCATCAAGAGGGGGCACCTTGACTTCCCAAAAGAGGCAGTTTACAGATGATGGAGGTTCTTCAGCTGCCATGACAGCCAAAAAGTCAAATGCACACCCTCCAAAGGAAGTTTGCAAGGACATGATTGGACATTTTCCCATCAAAGCCGATAGAGGACGGTGCCGACACTGTGCAAAAGGCTATACCAACACACTTTGCAGGAAGTGCAATGTTCGCCTCTGCTTTTCAGAGCAAAATAACTTTTTTTTGGAACTACCATAACTGAATAAATGAACAAATAAAACATGCACATATAGGGCTCGATTCACAAAACCGTGCTATGAAGATAGCACAAGTGCTATTTTTGCACTAGTGCTATTTCATAGCGTGGCCGTTTTTGCCCGTATTTGCGCTAACATGAAATTTTTTGTGCAAAAACACGAAATTTCTTGATTACCGCTGATAGAAGTCAATGGGCGCTTCACAGGGAAAAATGTGCGTTTTAGCGCTAAGCGCAAAAAAATAACGTTTACACACAAACAAATTCACAATAGTGCGAAAACGCAAAAAAAGGTGTGAAAAAGGCTGTGCTATGTGTTTTCATGGTTTAGTGAATCAAGCCCATAGTCTGGGTCCAATTTTTTTTATATGATACTCATTTTTTGTATTAAATTGATAATAAAAATTACTTTTTTCTTTATTATACTATTGTTGTTGTGTATATACATAAACTTAGGTAGGTCTTTATAAGCTGTAAAGTACAAATAAACTTTTAATTATTCCTTACATGTGTTCAAGGAGAGAGAGTGACACTATTGAAATTCTGCTACCTTACAGGCCCAGCGTTGCAATTTTACAACATCCTCCCCAAAAGTTACTAAAATGTCAAAATAAAAAAAAAAACACTGATTTAGGGATCACAAGCCTCCTATAACAACATGTGAACGTTCGAAAAAAAATTTTTACGTTTTTTTCTATATTTGGGTCTCTGGCGGTTAAAATGAAACATCCATTAGGTTCCCTTTAACATTGTGGAAATGGTTCCGCTGGAATATGGAATTCTGCGGAATACCACGGGGATCCGCCGGAATGTAGCGGTGATGGAATTTCGTTACAGCAGAACGCTGAATTACCGCGATATCAGAAATCGCCTGTTCCAATCATCCCTAGTTGTAGTATAATGGCGCGTGTGCATGGCAACGCAGCGCACAAAACACACGCTAACAGTGGCAGTGAAGCCTATTTTTTTATCAACTGTATACTTCACTGTATGTGACAACACATGGATAGCGTGTAGTGCCACTTTTCCTATCCGGGTGCATTCCTCCTGTGGCAGGGAAAACAATGGCCACTGTGAACCAAACCTCAGGGCTCCTTCACCTTGAGGCCCATGTGTGCTGCAGTCAGTTATGTCCAGGGATGGATTTTTACTCTTTACCATCCATGACAATGGTCAGCAGCTACCCCCTTCAGTATAGCCAGATGTCCCTCCCCCCCCACCCCCTCCAGTATAGGTAGCCCATTGACCCTTCCCTCTAGAATAGACAGCCAGATGACCCCCCCCCAACACCTCCAGTACTCCAGTATAGGTACCCAGATAACCCCCCCCCCCCCCTCTCCAGTTAATAGTCTGACCCCCCCACTTTTGATGACCCCTCCCCCTTTTCTCTAGTGTAAGAAGCCATATGGCCCTCCCACTTCTGTATAGAAAGCCTGCTGCCCACCCACCGCTTGATCCTGTGGTGCCCTTGGCCATGGCCTATGTGACCTTGGCTTAAATCCGGCCCTGGTCATGGCACACTGCACATAGTGTACAGTCTACATGGTAACATGACAGGCCAAAGACTCTTATGTTACCATTTACAGTACAGCTATGCATTCCTGTGTTCCTGTACATAGTAATGTAGCACTGCCAGGAACATTTTATTGTATGAAGCCTTTTGCAATTCCGATTTTTTTTTTTCCTCTAAATCTGATTAAAAAAAATCTGATTGTATAAAAAATTGGAATCCCAGGTACAGATTGCCCGAACGGTTCCAGGCGAAATTTGGGTGGAACTTTTCCGGAAGTTCGATTCACCCCCATAGTGCACCATTAGGGTCAACTTTGACCCTCTACATCACAGTCAGCAGGCCCGTTGTAGCCAATCAGGCTACACTATCTCCTGGAGCCACCCCCCCTTATATAAGGCAGCCATCGCTGGGCATTACAGTCGTTCGTCTCCCTGCAGTAGTTAGTGAAGGGAAAGCTGCTGACACACTCTCATAGGAAAATATTAGTTAGGCTCTTGTAAGCTTGTTAGCTTGCTCTTGGCTGATTGTTATTCCTAAAACAGCACCCTACAACAGCTCTTTTGATAGTTAATCTTGTTCTTGTGGTTTTTTTTTTAATTTGTTTTTTTTACCTCCCCTCCTCCCTCCCTCCTCCCCCCCTCCTCCCCCTCGAAAGGTTGGTGGTTCAAGCCCACCCAGGGACGGCCTTGCCTTTTGTGAAGGGAACTAATGTACCCTTCTTAAACTTGAAGATTGTATACAAATGTAAGCCGACTGCAGAGTGGCGAAGCGGAAGTGTGCTGGGCCCATAACCTAGAGGTTGATGGATTGAAACCATCCTCTGCTAGGCACGATTTCATTTTTGCACCTCGCTTTATCGCATGGGCAAAGCGGTTTCCATAGCCCTGTAAGAGAAAGTGTAATAAGGGCCCTGCCGTAACATAGATATTACGGTAGCTAAGACAACTCCTGGGCCTTTCTTGCAGTTGAAGAGATGAGTGAAATGGCTGGCTTCAGCCTGTAATGTTAGTTGACCTGGGTTTGATTCCTGGCCAATGGTGGTATAGTGGTGAGCATAGCTGCCTTCCAAGCAGTTGACCTGGGTTGACCTGATTGATGTATACACACGCAGTAGTTTAGGCCTGCAGTTTAGCATTGAATGTGATTTCTGCCCTTGAAACACTGCTTTGTGTGAAAACTAATTTTTTTTTTTCCGGGACTTTTGACGTCTATCCCAGTCAACCATGTCTCCCTCCAGGTGTTAGATGCTTTGTAACCTCTTTTCCATCACTTTTCTGGCCAGCATAATTTTTTCTAATTTTTCAAGTTCGCCTCCCCATTGAAGTCTATGGCAGTTTGCGAACCTAAAATCGGCGTTTTGGGCCATCTCTAATCCCAGGTAGTATGCAAGAGGACTGACACACTTTTTGCTCCAGCCGCATACAGTGAACAGGATAGGGTCTGCAAAAAAATCTCTCTTTTCTATATAGGAGTAAACCGAGAGTCTTATCTATTTGTCGTAAATACCTCACAATCCTTGCAAGATCTCTTGTAATTAGATTAGATCAGATTAGCTTCACTGCCTTCTGATTGTTCTAAGATTGTCAGTCATCTGGAATAGAGTCTGAAGAAGGTTTACAAGCTAAAAGCTTAGTTTTTCTTTTAAGCTAGCCAATAAACTAGAGCTTGCATTTTATGCAATGCTTAGCTACTAAGATAAGGAATTACACAGTGTTTCTCACCCTCCTGCCCAGTGATGGGCTGAAATTTTGCATCAAAATTCGCATTTCTGCATCATAATCGTAACGTGAAATTTCAGGGCAAATCATAAATGATTTTGTATGTAATAGTAGTATTTCATAATTTTGCTTAATTTTTCGTGAAATCTTTTGCCGACTTTGGCAGTTAATAGCAAAGCCTCCCTACATACTATTGCTACATATTTTAAGGAGAATAGTGGGTACAAGTCAAAAAAAGAACTTTCAAAAAGACGTAATTTTAACCACTTCACCATTGAGGGGGTTTACCCCCTGACCACCAGAGCAATTTTCACCTTTCAGCGCTCCTTCCATTCATTCGTCTATAACTTTATCATTACTTATCACAATTAAACGATCTATATCTTGTTTTTTCCACCACCAATTAGGCTTTCTTTAGGTGGGACATTATGCCAAGAATTATTTTATTCTAAATGTGTTTTAATGGGAAAATAGGAAAAATGTGGGAAAAAAAAATATTTTTCAGTTTTCGGCAATTATAGTTTTTAAATAATGCATGCTACTGTAATTAAAACCCATGAAATGTATTTGCCCTTTTGTACCGATAATAAAACCGTTTAAATTATGTCCCTATCACAATGTTTGGCACCAATATTTTATTTGGAAATAAAGGTGCATTTTTTTCAGTTTTGCGTCCATCCCTAATTACAAGCCCATAGTTTATAAAGTAACAGTGTTGTACCCTCCTGACATAAATATTTAAAAAGTTCAGTCCCTAAGGTAACTATTTATGTATTTTTTTTATTGTACATTTTTTAATTTTTTTTTTAATTACAAAAAAAAAAAAAAATTGGGAGTGTGGGAGGTAATGAGTTAATTTTTTGTGTAAAATTAATTTATTTGTATGTTAAAAATGTGTAGGGTGTAGTTTTACTATTTGGTCACAAGATGGCCACAGTAACTTTTTGTTTTATTGCGACCTCCAAGCGTCCTTCCAAAAGCTTGGAGGAAGTACTTGGAGGCTGGGTAAGTTTGTATCTTTTCACAATGATCGCGCTGCCCATCGGAGAGCAGCGGATCATTGTGGGGCTTAGATCAACGAACGGGAATGAATTTTCCCGTTCATTGATCTCCGGGCGGGCGGCGGCGTGTTTACTAGCGGCGGGCGGCTTGTTTACGAGCGGGAGCGCGGACAGCGGCGGGAACGCGGAAAGTACAGATTTCTCCGTCCCTGGGGGTTAAAGGATGGAAAAAGGGACGGAGAAATCCGTACGGGCGGGGGTAAAGTGGTTAAAAATGCAGTTTAAAAACCTTTGCATTTTTTAAATCGATTTTCTCAAAAACGATATGGTCTGTTTGGAAAATTCTTTTTTTCCCTTGTACCTACTATTCCCTTTAACATAGGTACTCATTTTGGTGTCAGTACCGTGTATGGGGGCTTTGCGATTAACCTCCAAATTCGGCACAAAATTACTCAAAAGTGCACGAAAATTATGCAAATTTTTATGCGAAATTACGAATGACTGCGAAATCAATTTAGTTTGCAAATCGTAATTACGTATAGACGTAATTGCGAAAAATGTATGTGAAATTTTGCAAAATCGTAATTTTGCTGATTACGATCATCGCTGCTCCTGCCTCTTCACCCTCCCCTTGCTTGTGGAGTCATGAGACAGTCTGGGGGATGGAATTATTTGTCTGTGATCTGTCTACACAGGAGCAGCTTGCTGGCAAGTCAGGATTAAAACATGCCAGCAAACTAGTAAAGTACATCTGTAGGTAACTTTTCTTCAATAATGGCACCATTATTTGCACAATCTGCGCTGCTCAAAAGCCTCTGAGTTCTGATTGTGATGTTGGTATCTATCATTGCTGAACTAGTTAGCCTTAACTTTATCACCTAAGTTAGGCAAAAAAAAATCTAAATCTCGCCATACAAAACATCATCAATTTTGATCACCTAAATGGGCCTCGCCAGCCAGCCATTGACCCCCCCCCCCCCCCCCCCCAAAATGAAATAAATATATAAAATAAAAAGAAGTGAAGCTGGCTGGAGCTTCACTGGGTGGTAGAGAGAAGAATCGACTTTGAACAATCTGGGATCTGGGGGAGGCAGCAAAAAATGTAAATGTTAAATTATTAAAGCCCCACGCAGGTAATATAATTAGAGAATATAAAGAAAAATACATAATCATATGATTCCTACAGTTAAAGCTACATGCCAACATTCAGTAGTTGCAAAAGCTGGAGCAGATGTAAAGTAGAATTGAGAATAAATCCATCTCCAGTCATCAGCACATTAAAGTAGCAATACGAAAGGTCAAAGAGGAGAAACTTACTCCAAACACTGCTTTTCTTCTGGAAGTCCTATAATAGTACTAAGATAAGATACTAAGGAGGAACACTAGCTCAAAAATTGCAATGTTAAAAATAAATATCGCTGGAGCCAGGCTGAGTAATGTATAAGAGGCTGGATCAGGGGGATCAGAAGCGAACGGGGTGTGCTGGCCATCAATACTAGTTAGCCTAGTGCTAGCTAAAGCTTTTGCAGGAATGTGATCTGTTAGATTTATACTGGGGGACTATGAGGCTGCAAAACCTCCTGAGCGGCATAACGCTCAGGAGGTTAAACAATACGAGTTGCCTGGCAGCCCTGCTGATCTATTTGGCTGCAGTAGTGTCTGAATCACACCAGAAACAAGCATGCAGCTAATCTTGTCAGATCTGACAATGTCAAACACCTGTGTAAAATTGGGAAGGGTAAGGGGAATTTTTGGGACCCAGACCACATTTTCTTTGTTTTGCACTGTAAGTTAAACCTAGCCCACACTATTGTTTATAACAATTGGACACGTGACAAGGGCCAAACAAGTTAGAAAAATGGTCATTTATTAGGTAATATGCAAAGTTTAAAAGTGTACAGCAAGACATAACATAAAAACAGCGATGTTGCAACTACCACCACACTCCACACTGATCTGATCACACAAACAGCCACAGCCTTGCCAAGCGCATGCGGGCCCCAAAGTTAGTAAGGCTACCTCACAGTTAGGGTCATGCAGGTCCGATGGAACTTAAGGATTTAACCACTTTACCCCCGCCCGTACGAATTTCTCCGTCCCTTTTTCCATCCTTTAACCCCCAGGGACGGAGAAATCCGTACTTTCCGCGTTCCCGACGCTGTCCGCGCTCCCGCTCGTAAAAACACGCCGCCCGCCGCTAGTAAACACGCCGCCGCCCGCTCGCCCGGAGATCAATGAACGGGAAAATCCATTCCCGTGCGTTGATCTAAGCCCCACAATGATCCGCTGCTCTCCTATGGGCAGCGCGATCATTGTGAGAAAAAACTCACGTGTCCAGCCTCCTTATACTTCCTCCAAGCTTCCGGAAGGAAGCTTGGAGGTCGCATTAAAACAAAAAGTTACTGTGGCCATCTTGTGGCCAAATAGTAAACTACACCCTACACATTTTTCACATACAAATAAATGATTTTTACACAAAAAATTAACTCATTACCTCCCACACTCCCCATTTTTTTTTTGTAATTAAAAAAAAATTCAAAAATTTACAATTAAAAAAAATACATAAATAGTTAGCTTAGGGACTGAACTTTTTAAATATTTATGTTAAGAGGGTATAACACTGTTACTTTATAAACTATGGGCTTGTAATTAGGGATGGACGCAAAACTGAAAAAAATGCACCTTTATTTCCAAATAAAATATTGGCGCCAAACATTGTGATAGGGACATAATTTAAATGGTTTTATAACCGGGACAAAAGGGCAAATAAATTTCATGGGTTTTAATTACAGTAGCATGCATTATTTAAAAACTATAATGGCCGAAAACTGAAAAATAATTATTTTTTTCCCCACATTTTTCCTATTTTCCCATTAAAACACATTTAGAAAAAAATAATTCTTGGCATAATGTCCCACCTAAAGAAAGCCTAATTGGTGGCGGAAAAAACAAGATATAGTTCATTTCATTGCGATAAGTAATGATAAAGTTATAGACGAATGAATGGAAGGAGCGCTGAAAGGTGAAAATTGCTCTGGTACTCAGGGGGTAAAACCCCTCAGTGGTGAAGTGGTTAAAGACAGTTCAAGCACAAGGCCACATTCATAGCAAATTGGCACCAATCTCTTAAAGAAGGTAGGTGCCAGAAGCCAGCAAGCGAACAGGCACAGTATCCACACGTCCAACCGGTCATATGTAATCCTCACTCTGGAGTTAGCAGGTTAAACTTACGCCCCTAATTGCATCAAAGTCCAGCTGTTTTACTCACGACACTCAGGAGAGTAGATTTCAATCCAGGTCGCCTCGCCGTTAACAAGCATGCAGCAGATCAGATGTTTGAGCTTTTCTAAGGGTCTATGGCTAAATGTAATAGAAGCAAGAGGGTCAGCAGGATAGCCAGACAACTGGTATTGCTTAAAAGAAAAACTCACAAGGGCAGAGTTTTCACCCTTTTACTAGCATGCACAACACAAAAGTTGAAACGCAAACTGCAGCACAAGTACAATGAGATAAAAATTGAAGTGGAACTTATTACAAGCACACGTCGCACAAGACGGATGAGAGGATTAGTTGGGAAAACACAACTTGAAGTGAAAATTGGAAAAGGTTCACCTTATTACTCAAGTCCTTTCCCATAAGAAACTTCCAAGAAATCGACTCCTCAAATAATGCAGAGGTACTACTGACCAACAGAAATAAATAGATGAACTATTACACTCCAAAAGCATTTAGATTCCATTTTTTGATTGGATGTTATTTGCCAATCCCAAGGGTGCCATGAATGATTAGCATAGTAACCGTGGTTTTATTTTCTCACTGGTTCAATTTGATTTCCCGCTAACAGCAAATGTAAAGCATGTAGCATTTTTACGGGTTTGCCTTTTGGTTAAATCTATGGGAATGCCAAAAGACTGCATAGAAAATGTAGCGCTATGTGATTTTCTTGTAATCTCGCAAATTCAGATTTTGTCCCCGTACACAAGGTGCAAATTGAGAAAATTGCAGCAAAATTGTGTTGAAGAGCTTTCAGGGACTAGGAAGAAGCAGATATACTTAAACACAGCAATGGGAGTGAAAAGCTATGCAAACTCAATCTGTTACCCTGCACTTTCCAAAGCAGAAATGCTGCTGCCAGTAAAATTTCAAAGCTGATTATAAGCAAAGGGAAACGCAGTATTCAAAGATACTACGGTATATTAATATAACAGATATGACATAGGCGTACTTTTGGCATCCCAATGTTCCTTCAACAAAACGGGAAAGTGGAAAACTGCTAAAAATGTAAAAAGCAGGCAAGGCATCTGGAGTGGAATATCCTGTAGGAATCCCAAAGAGAGATCTGGAAATGCATGCAAGTATTTCTGATCTTAAGAACATCTGAAGGAACACCTACAAATGTGAAAGTCTAGTTACTAAATATGACACCACTACAGTCTCACCTATAACAAAACTGAAGAGGTAAAATACTGAATTTGATATTCTTAAATCAAAGTTATATTGTCATAGAGAGGTTTTTGGAGTAATAAGGTATGGTGTGGTTTCAATATGCTTTATAATATTTTGTACTATAATAAAAGCAAACATTATTTAAACTACCAACCTGAACTTAATGGTAGAAATCATTTTCTTCAATATGTAAAAGTAAAACATTAAATGTATTACAGTGGTTTGCCATTCCCAGTAGCATTATTTATCTCTTAAAGGTAACCTGAGATGCTAGGCACATGGTGGCTGACATATTTATTTCCTTTTAAACAATACCAGTTGCCTGGTGGTTCTGCTGTTCTCTTTGGCTGTTGTAGTGTCTGAAACACACGGTCATCCAGCCAGACTTCATTCAGAAGACTCTGATCTGCTGCATCCTTGTTCAGGGTCTATGGCTAAAGCTTGGTACACACTTTCAAATTATGATTGGCCAATCACTGACCAATTTTACCACATCCACGTAATATGAGAGCCAACAGATGTTGACTATTATGAGAAGATTGTGTCGGTTAACCCTCATTCTACATGGATGTGGTAAAATTGGTCATTGATTGGCCAATCATAATTTAAAGTGTGTACCAGGCTTCTAAGTATTAAAGGCAGAAGATCAGCAGGGCAACCAGGCAGCAGGGATGGTCAGTGAGATGCAATCCTTTCCAAGTTGATGCCGGATCATGCAGCTCTTTCAGGCAAATTTATGGAAATGCAAATGTCAAATTCTGGAATTCAGCTGGTCCATTTTCAAGCTGCATAAGTTAACATACAAAATTGACATAATCCTGCAGGAACTGGGAATGATTTGCATCTTATTAACTAACCCTACCAGGCAATGTGCATTGTTTAAAGGATACCCAAAGTGACACAATGATAGACGTGTATGTACAGTGTCTAGCACACAAAGAACTATGCTGTGTTCCTTTTTTTTCTTTCTCTGCCTGAAAGCGTTAAATATCAGGTATGTAAGTGGCTGACTCAGTCCTGACTCAGACAGGAAGTGACTACCGTGTGACCCTCACTAATAAGAAATTTCCCTTTTTATCTCTTTCTTGTTCTCAGAAGCCATTTTATGCTAGGAAAGTGCTTTATAGTTATAATTTATTATCAGTGAGGGTCACACTGTAGTCACTTCCTTTTTTTTCTGCCTTGCAAGATAGGATAAATGGATAAGAACTCTATTTTATCAGTTCTCTTATCTTTCAAATTCATCTGAGTCATGTATTCAAACTGAAAATGGACAATTTAATGAATTGGTCCCCTCTGTGGTAATACTGCACAATTTACATTAGCAGAATCTATGCAGCTGATTATAACGCTGACTCGCACACTACAGAGAGCTGCTGTTCTCACATGTAACTAGCTAAGTAAATAAACAAACAGGCTGCTAAGTATGTAACTAATTAGCAGCCTGTTTTTTCTATTTACTGAGCTAGTTACAGAGAACAGCACGGCTCTCTGTAGTGTGTGAGTCAGCTTTATAATCAGCTGCAATGTCTGCTATCTGTGAAGTCCATCACTTAGTATGCTAATGAAGCAGCTCAGCTGTCTGCGAAAGCAGAATTACTGATATCATCTACTTTTTTTAACACAAGATCTATGGAGAAACTAATGCTCTCCATATTAAATAACTGATATGTGATTAATGCTAAATCATTTTCACTAAACTGCCCCTTGAAGTGGCATTTAATAGCAGTTGAAAGGTTTACATTTTCAGGGCAGTTTGCACATTCTTCCAACCACCATTTTCCAAAGATGTGAGGCAGTGGCGTAGCTAAGGAGCTGTGGGCCCTGATGCAAGTTTTACAATGGGGCCCCCCAAGCACTCTGTACATAACAATTGATACTGTGCACCATAACCTGCCAATGGCAACTACAGTGTCAGAGGTGCAAGAAGGGGATGGGAACAGTTTGCATAGATAACTGGAGTTTAACTCTTCCTGTACTGTAAACCAGGGGCGTTGCTAGCCCCAAAGATCAATAGCACGTGCCCCAGATCTATTCTGGGGTGCCCCGGATGCCCCCAGGCAGAGTAGAGCCATCACAGCACCCAGCATGGCATCACACAGTGCCCAGCGTGCCCCACAGAGGCATCACAGAACCCAGCATGTCATAACAACACCCAGCGTGCCCCGTAGAGGCACCATAGCACCCAGCAAGACACCATAGCACCCAGCATGGCACCACAGCACACAGCAATAATGTATATTCTGGGCGCTATGATGGCTCTATGTGAGCATATTGGGTGCTGTGATGCTATGCTAGATGCTGTGATGCCTTTATAAAGGCATGCAGGGAGCTGTGGTTCTTCTATGGGGGCTTGCTGGGAGTTGTGGTGCCCCAATGGGAGGCCCGTGGGAGCATGGGTGGGGGTACACTTGAAGGTCAGGGAATGCTATGGAGGGGACTGGCAGCAGGCCAGACCAGCCAGCACAGAAGCCAGGTAACTCTGCCTAGTTATGTTTAAGTGACGCAGCCTATTTATGTGATATGCTGCATTTCTGGTTTGCGTTAATGGGCGGGAGCTTCATCCAACATTTTGCTGTGCACTGCAGGCCTACTTAGACTGCTGTTAAGTTCATGTAAATTTTGCTCCACCCATGACACCAATGCATGGCCACACCCATCTTTCGGCTGGAGTGTCCAAAAGTGCTCCAGATCTTAGGATCCTAGCAATGGCTCTGCTCAGACGCGTATCTGGAGGCGTGCATATAGGGCAGGTGCTATAGGCGCCCTTTGTCAGTCTCCTTGGGGGGGCGCATCTGTGAACAAATAAATCACCCTCTCCTACTTTTAGAGTTCGCATTCTGCTGGCCGCCTGCCGCCAGCATTGCTACCGCTATGCCGCCCGACGCACAACTAGTAGAGTGGGAGGAGAGGAGGACTGTTTTGCGCTGTCCCATTAACCTCCCAGCTGAAGCTTCTCTCGTTGCCGTGGCAACGTCAGCGCCGCTCGCATCGTCCTCCTGTCCTGATTGGCTGCATGGACACCCAGCTGCAGCTTCTCTGGTTGCCCTGGCAACTTCGGCACTACAGTACTCACATCCCCTACTGTCCTGATTGGCTGCATGGTGCCATGTGTTGTGTGCCGCTAAGCCTGATGGGGGTGGAAGATGATTGGAGGAGGAAAGTGTGTGTAGCTTTAGCCGGGAGTATGATGACACACACACACACACGCATACAGTGAGTGCTGCTGAGAGCCTGAGACAGAGCATAAATCACAAGGTAATTAGAAAAGAAATTAAGTAGTATAATACTTATTATAACAAAATATTCTGCAGCAGCAGCTTGCCAATACTTTTCCACAGTCCCACATTTGATTTTACTCAGTTTAAGTCCATTTTTTTAATTATTATTTATAAAGCCCTGACATCTTCTGCAGCACTGTACAGAGTATATTGACTTGTCACTGTCGCTCAGGAGCTCACAATCTAATCCTACCATATAATTATTTTGTGGTGCATGTATTGTATCTGTAAGTTTTGGGTATGTGGGAGGTAACCAGACTGCAAGGAAGAAACCCACACAAACACGGGGAGACCATACAAACTCTGTGCAGATAGTAACCTGACTGAGATACGAGCCGGGGACCACCCAGCGCTGCAAAGCAAACGTGCTAACCACTATGACACAACGCTGCCCAATTTCCCCATATTACAGCAGGCCCCTGGTTTCCCACATTTAAATTCTTACAATTTCCATCCATTCTACAGCAGGCCACTGTTTTCACACATAAGTTCTTCTGGGGTTTTTCCCAGAATAACTGAAATTATGGGGGAAAGTACTGCTGTGGCCTGCTGTAGAATGGATAGAAATTTGTTAGAACTACTGAAATGTGGGAAAGCAGAGCCTGCTGTAATGTGGGAATTGCAAATGACTTTGTCATAAGATTCCTCCAGTTGAAAATTATGTTCACATGACTTCCTTTACTTACCTGGTGCTTCTTACAGAATCCAGGCCCCGAAGTCTTGTAGTTCCCTTGTCTTCCCGGTCCTCAATCTTGATCCGCTGAGCGGTCCTGTAAACTGTGCACACTACTGCGCATGCGTTGGCTCAATGGCGGGGCTCTTTGATTGCACTCCCATAGAACGTATTGTCCAGGCGCAGAATGCTCCCAGTCACGGGAGCACGATCAAGTAGACGTACCACCAGGCCAGTGCATGGGCAGTAGTGCACGACTTTGGACCCTTTTACACTTAATGTGTTGGTATACTGTACATTGCTTTTTTTTTCTCCATAACAGTGCATTGTAGAAAAAGCTTTCAGTTAAAATGCGTATAGTGTGAACTAAGCCATTGGGAAACATGGGCATTACTTTGAAAATCAGTTGTCCTTTCAGTTATAACTGAGAGCAACTGATTAAGTTGAAAAAGACCCTTAGCTGAGTCGCACACTTTACTGGGTCACACAATGGAACAAGGATGAGGACCAAGAGGTCAGCGAGGGAGCAACAAGACTACGGGGGCTGAAGGTGCCCCAGGTAAGTAAAAGAACAATCTTTATTTTAAAGTCGGTTATCCTTGAGGCTGGCACTTAGATATGTGTGTGTGTGTGGGGGGGGGCGCAATTTCAGCTCTTGCCATAGGCGGTGTTTTACCTAGATACGCCTCTGCCCCTGCTGGAAACAATATTATACTCCTATCTCTGCTGCTAATGTTTTATTCTTTGCTACGAATGTTCTAGTAATTATCCGTACTACACCACCAATTCATTATATCACACATTTTTTTTTTCGCTGCGGTGTCGCTTTAACAGGCAAAGCAAAAAAATATTTCTTTCACCGCATTAGGCTCTTAAAAATTGCTGTTGAGGTGAATTTGCTACATGGAGGACTTCTTTATTGGACTGTAGATCTTAAAACTCCTCAAGGAGTTTTGAATCAGAATACCAATTATTGGCTAACTTAAAAAAAATATAAATAAGAGTAAGCTTTCGGCTATTCCACCATATACATGCAACATCAAAAGGAGATGCACAGATTTTTTTTATTTTATTTATTTATTTTGAGATTAAGATGCTTTATTGTAACAAAGCATCCAAAAGGGTCTTCAGTGCTTTTTATGACAGCTAGGACCCTTTGTATACTCAATCTTCACATAACTGAGACTTTGCCTGAGACTATTGGCTGGATGGTGTAATGGTTAAGGGCTCTGCCTCTGACACAGGAGACCAGGGTTCGAATCTCGGCTCTGCCTGTTCAGTAAGCCAGCACCTATTCAGTAGGAGACCTTAGGCAAGTCTCCCTAACACTGCTACTGCCTATAGAGCGCAGCCTACTGCCTGCTGCTCTGGCGCTTTGAGTCCGCCAGGAGAAAAGCGCGATATAAATGTTATTTGTCTTGTCTTGCCTGGTACACAGGCATCGTAAATTACGAGTTCAAGATTTAGCTACAAGCAGAATGGATGCAGTATGTCTAGGCTTAAAAAGAATTATGACATTAAATATCAATACCAATGTAAGAAATTGGCTCCCTTGTTCAATATTTTATCTATAGTTTTGAACCAATTTACAAATTTCTGTTTCTGCTATTGGTTTCTCTTTCTGTGATGTAAAGTTGACTTCCAGTGCAGTATCCCGAAGATCATATAAGCGGTGTCCATGGGAACGAAAGTGTGTAGGGACAGGGAGATCAGATTCGGAATCGTCAATGGTGTACCTGAAGTTTTTACAGTTTCTCCCACGTAAGTTACTTTGTGGCATTTTGGGATAGATGAGCTCATATGCAATTAACTTTTCCTACCAAGTTTTCTCCTAGGTGATATTTTCCCACCTTGTCAATATAATGCCTTTTAAACCCCCAGCAAGCAAGAAAATACTCAAAATAATCTTAATAGTACTTTTCATCCTTTGTGTGATACTTTGGCAGTTGAAAAGTGCTGAAAGGGCATAAGGGCCGTGTTCAGATGTACCGGTTTAGTAGAATCACTGGAAGTGGTGCTTTGTACTCTGTATTCCTGTTGTATACCTGACATTGATATACTGTCAATGGAGTAGATGTGTCTGCAGGTCTCACACTTTTATTTTTTCTTTATGTGCTTGGGATGAAAACTATTTCCACCCCTATTAATACATCTTAATGACGTGTTTTTGTTTAAAAAAACCAAAAAAATCTATGTACCCCAACATTTGATGTTGCGTGTATATAGCGGTGTGCTCTAACGTCTTGTCAGCATACAGGATTTGAGTCTGGTGAAGGTGGAATAGCGAAAAGCTTACTCTTAATTTTTTTAAGTTAGCCAATAAATGATGATATCCTGATTATAAGCTTCTTGCTTCTACTGATGGCTAACACTGTACAATACTCTACTGCTACTTACGTTTCCTGGAATCATGTTATATTCTGTGGTTTTTAAAATTATGAATTGGTCCTAATGTAAAAAGTATTCTTCATGTTGTATTGGTTAATTAATTTTGAATTTTAATACACATTTTTAGTACTGTATTATAGATTTATTAGCAGGGGCGTAGGAATAGACCCTGCAGCCCCTGCAGTTGCAGGGGGGCCCCTAGCAAGTCAGGGGCCCGGAGGAGGAAAGGCTGTCACCACCGGCGTACCTACCGGGGATGCGACTCTCTCAGCCGCAGGGGGGCCCGGCCGCCCGGGGCTGCTCTGGGGCCCGCTCACTGTGCGTGGGGGGAGCGCTGCTCTGGACCCCCCAGCAAGGTGCTCAACTGGCCGCAGCGTCTAATAGACGCTGCGCCAGTTCATTCCCCGCAGCCCCGCTCCACCAGCAGCCTGCATAGTCTCCGGCAGGCAGAGCAGGGCTACGGCAAGATGGCCGCCGAAGAAGCCCTACACTGGAGACTATTTGTGTCTCTAGTACAGGGCTTCGGCAGCCATCTTGCCGTAGCCCTGCACTCTGCCTGTCAGCGCGGGAGATGTGCTGCAGGAGGACTCGGGGAGCTGCGTGTTAGATGCCGGGAGAGGAGAAGACTTCTGTCAGGTAAGTGAATTGTTTTTTTTTCACAGGTGCATTTTTTTTTCTAGTGTCTGCTGCCCACATTATGATTTTCTGGTCACTGCTGCCCACATTGTGATTTTCAGGTGTCTGCTGCCCACATTGCGATTTTCTGGTCACTGCTGCCCACATTGCGATTTTCTGGTGTCTGCTGCCCACATTGCGATTTTCTGGTGTCTGCTGCCCACATTACGATTTTCTGGTCACTGCTGCCCACATTGCGATTTTCTGGTCACTGCTGCCCACATTGCGATTTTCTGGTGTCTGCTGCCCACATTATGATTTTCTGGTGTCTGCTGCCCACATTACGATTTTCAGGTGTCTGCTGCCCACATTACGATTTTCAGGTGTCTGCTGCCCACATTAGGATTTTCAGGTGTCTGCTGCCCACATTAGGATTTTCTGGTGTCTGCTGCCCACATTGCGATTTTCTGGTGTCTGCTGCCCACATTGCGATTTTCTGGTGTCTGCTGCCCACATTACGATTTTCAGGTGTCTGCTGCCCACATTGTGATTTTCAGGTGTCTGCTGCCCACATTATGATTTTCTGGTCACTGCTGCCCACATTGCGATTTTCTGGTCACTGCTGCCCACATTGCGATTTTCAGGTGTCCTCTGCCCTCATTACGATTTTCAGGTGTCTGCTGCCCACATTACGATTTTCAGGTGTCTGCTGCCCACATTACGATTTTCAGGTGTCTGCTGCCCACATTGCGATTTTCAGGTGTCTGCTGCCCACATTGCGATTTTCAGGTGTCTGCTGCCCTCATTACGATTTTCAGGTGTCTGCTGCCCACATTACGATTTTCAGGTGTCTGCTGCCCACATTACGATTTTCAGGTGTATGCTGCCCACATTAGGATTTTCTGGTGACTGCTGCCCACATTGCGATTTTCTGGTGACTGCTGCCCACATTGCGATTTTTCTGGTGACTGCTGCCCACATAAGGATTTTCTGGTGACTGCTGCCCACATTAGGATTTTCTGGTGTCTGCTGCCCACATTACGACATTCTGGTGACTGACTGCTGCCCACATTAGGATTTTCTGGTGACTGCTGCCCACATTACGATATTCTGGTGACTGCTGCCCACATTAGGATTTTCTGGTGACTGATGCCCACATTGCAATTTTCTGGTGACTGCTGCCCACATGGCGATTTTCTGGTGACTGCTGCCCACATTGCGATTTTCTGGTGAACTCTGCCCACATTACGATTTTCTGGCCCACATTACGATTTTCTGGTGAACACTGCCCAAGTTACGATTGTCTGGTGAATGCTGTCTATGTTACAATTTTCTGGTGAACTCTGCCCACATTACGATTTTCTGTCCCACATTACGATATTCTGGTGAACGCTGCCCACATTACGATTGTCTGGTGAATGCTGCCCACGTTACAATTTTCTGGTGACTGCTGCTCACGTTACTATTTTCTGGTGACTGGTGCCCACATTACGATTTTCTGGTGAACTCTGCCCACATTATGATTTTCTAAAGGCCCACATTACGATTTTCTGGTGAACTCTGCCCACATTACGATTTTCTGGCCCACATTACGATTGTCTGGTAAAATGCTGCCCACTTTACAATTAATTTACAGTGAAACGCTGGCCCATTACGATTATTTGGCACCTATGGGGGGGGCCCCATCCAAATATTCGCAGGGGGGCCCAGTGATTTCTAGTTACGCCCCTGTTTATTAGTGTTCTTTTTTCATTTTTTTTCAATGCTTTACAGAGAGCATTGAACTGTAGGCCTTGATTCAATAAACGTTTCTATTAAGTTTTCTCATAAGATGATTTGGCTCCTTTCAATAAAATACTTCACATTTTTAGTACTACAGTATTCACATAATTTAGTACTTTTTACTTACAAAGTGCTAAAATGATTTAAATAAGATGAATAAGTTCTGCTGAGAGAAAACGAGAAAGTCCAGGATAAATGTTTATTGCATCAGTTGTCCATTTCTTATTGATAAAATTGCTTTAGTTTCCTCGTAATAGGCTTGATTCACTAATGCTGGATACACATGGTTCGTTCCCGCACTCGATTCCCGTCGGTGCGCCGCTCGATTCCCGTCGATTTGTTTATTTCCGACATGTCCGATTCGTGGTTCGATGGATCATTAGGTCGATTTGCCATACTTTACATGGCAATCGACCTAAAAATCATCGAAATGCGCTCGGAAATGTTCGGGAATAATCAATTTGTCGGGAATCGAGCGGCGCATTCGATGCGGGAACGAAACGTGTGTATTCAGCGTAAGACAAATAACATGCCTTATCAAAGTTAGTACGCCTTATCAAAGTTAACACTCCTTATCAGAGTAGCATAGTGAGTGCTTGAACTTATGCCTGCTAAATGGATAATTGGCAGGGGCTGTCCTGAGCCCTTGCGGGTTCGTAGCGCTCGCTATGCTACTTTGATAAGGAGTGTTAACTTTGATAAGGCGTATGCATGCTATATTTGTCTTAGTGAATCAAGCCCAATGTATGCAAGATCGTCTAAAATAGATTCATCATGTTTAACTTAATTTAAATTATCACTTTACTTGCCTCATTTTTTGTACTATAGTGCTTACTGGTTGCTGGAAAGTTGTTATATTAAGAAAAGAAAACGCCAGATAGCTCATAGAAAAGTTTTGTATTCAGGGATGTTGACTACATTTCTAAACATTTACTCAAACCTACTTAGATATGTATTTGATTATCATTCTTTCATATCCTTGTATTATACATTTTTAACAACATAATATACATTTCCCAATATTAATATGCAATAATTATGCTTCTTATCATCTAAAACCTGTGCATCTTTAATAAATACAAACTAAAGTAAATCTGTGTGACAAAACTAAATGTAAAAGAATACTTTCTTAAAGAGACACTGAAGTGAAAAAAAAATTATGATATTATGATTTGTATGTGTAGTACAGCTAAGAAATAAAACATTAAGATCAGATCCATCAGTCTAATTGTTTCCAGTACAGGAAGATTTAAGAAACTCCAGTTGTTATCTCTATACAAAAAAGCCATTAAGCTCTACGACTTTGAAAGTCGTGGAGAGGGCTGTTTTCTGACTTTTATTATCTCAACTGTTAGTTAATTTTTTACTTTTTCTCTGCCAGAGGAGAGGTCATTAGTTCACAGACTGCTCTGAAAGAATCATTTTGAATGCTGAGTGTTGTGTAATCTGCACATATTAGAATGATGCAATGTTAGAAAAAACACTACATACCTGAAAATAAAAATATGAGAATATTTTTTTTGCTGCTAATCTTCTAGTAATTATTCATAGTACACAACCAATTCATTATATCATATATTTTTTTTCGCTTCAGTGTCTCTTTAAGCTAGAGGAGAAAAAACCTTTATGGAAAATAAGAGCCTTTTAGCAGATGGCAATAAATCATGTGGGTTGAGCAGTAACAGCAACTGCAGATGAGGAAGTGAAAGGTTCAGGTTCAGTAAGAAAACACAGCATTTATTCAGTTATGTCCTGTGTGATGGATAATGTGGAAATCATGTCACACAATGTAAGACAAGACAGCAAAGATCTCATCAGAGCGGCGGGCTTGGTGGAATTCACTCTGTACTTTAACTGTTAGAGACAGTTTGGCATATATAGATGGGGGATATTTAAAAAGAGGCAAAACACATTTTACCAGTGTCAGCGTCTAGGAACTGATCTGCCAGCATATTGCTGCACGCTCTGCGGTCTTACGCGACCCTCAGGGTGAATTACTTTTTTTTACCTGCGGGATCCGTCCATCTCTGATCCAGCCTTGGTAATTCTTGCTGGACTCTAACTGAGATTGATTGGATGACAAGATTGTGTTTAACATCTTCTGATGCGGATTGTATACTTTATAATTTTATTGTTTTTTTCTTTTTTATAGGCCGCGACACGTGTGTTAGGCTAATAACACAACAATATGTATTAAAGGACCACTATCGCGAAAATCGTAAATTTTAAGTTTTCTTCCTGAGTAAAATGAGCTATAGATTACTTTTCTCCTATGTTACTTGCTGTCACCTAAAGTAAGTAGTAGAAATCTGACATTACCGACAGGTTTTGGGCTAGTCTGTCTCTCCAGAGGAGATTTTCAGCAAGGCCTTTAGTCTTTATAAAGACACTCCCTGAAAAAGATTTATACATAGATACTGGCCAGCCTCCCTGCTAGCTGCACATTTTTTGGGCAGTTGGATAGAGCAACTTCCATTCGCTAAGTGCTTTTGAAACTAAACAAAACCATCAGAATACCCAATGAGGACATGGGCTAGTCTAACACCTGTCGGTTCTGTCAAATTTCTATTACCTACTGTAAGTGACAGCAACATAGGGGAAAAGTAATGTATAGATCATTTTACTCTGGAAGACATTTACTTCTTATTTGCATGTTTACATGAATTTAAATTGTAATTTTTTTTGTGATAGTGGTCCTTTAAGGACATAGTATTTATGTAATGTCATATATGACTACTGCCTGTTATCATTAAAAGTTACGTTTTATGCTATATACTAACATTTACTGAGCCGTTAAACCCTCATATTTTTTGCTCTTCTATTATGTATAAATTCAAAGGGGAGGCCATTTTTGATCACCTAATATTTATATAGGTAGTGATAATCTCCGGATTAAATCCCAATGGGTTCATTCGGATTTCATCCTCCCAATTACTACAGCTGAGCGGGTGGGCGGATGTGCACACCCGCTGAACATCCGCCACCATCTTCCTCTGCTGCATCTTGGGGTCTCCTGGCTTTTTTTTTAGTTAGATTTGTTTGAGGCAAGCATACACAGGGCCCTTAGATTCGCCCCAGGCCCTAGGCAGCTGCCTAGAGTTGCCTTGTGTATGATCCAGCTCTGAGCTAATGCAGTCAGAGTGGAGTAAGATCATTCATCTGTGTACTTTTTTTTTTTTTATATTTCAGGATAAATTAAAAACAAAACAGAGGATTAGCAGTCAGACTAGCAGCATTGTTAAGTTCGGTTTCAAATAATGTGCATAAAAGTACACACACCCACACACACCCACACACACCTACACACACCCACACACACCCACACACACACCTACACACACCTACACACACCTACACACACACACACCTACACACACCTACACACACACCTACACACACACCTACACACACACCTACACACACACCTACACACCTACACACACACCTACACACCTACACTCACACCTACACCTACACACACACCTACACCTACACACACCTACACCTACACACACACCTACACACAGACACCTACACACACACACCTACACACCTTCTCTGCTGCAAATAGTGAGGGCTCTTTCACAGTGCGACGTTAAAGTCGCACGTTATAAAATACTTTAACGCAGACTAACGCACAGCAATGCAAAGTCTGTACGGCATTCACAGTCCACACGTTGCGTGTGTAACGTGTAGCGTTATTAAAAAGTGCTGCATGCTGTGCGTTTAGCAATGAATCTGCTGAGTTACTTGTGGTGCACATGCTCAGTAATGTTTTCCGTTTTTAAAATGTTCCGCAGGCGTCATTTTCGTTCCATAGTAAATACATTTTCTAACGTGCGACTTAAACGTCGCACTGTGAAAGTGTATATTGCGTTAGGGCCGCATTGTGTGACCTTAACGTCGCATCAAACGCAATGTCCTACTGTGTAAGTAGCCTAAGCCTTTGCCATAGTTGCAGGGAAGCATAATTTAGAATTGTCTGCAAAATTAACAATCATAAAAAACAATTCATAGTTCCCTGCAGACTGAAATAGTAAGTACATTTTAAAGGGACCCTTAAAACAAAAAATAAATGGAATCTGGACTTACCTGGGGCTTCCTCCAGCCCCCTGTAGTCTGCGAGCTCCCTCAGCGTCCTCTGGATACCCTTTGTGGTCCCGCTGGCTGCTTTATTATCCCGGTGATTTTGGCTGAAGACACCCATGCGTCTGCGCTCCCGGTGCAATCACACGGCCGCTGTCTTAAGCCTCCTGCACATGCGTGGTTCAGCCTTTCCAGAACAGGGAATGTGTAGGATGCTTACAGCAACCCATGTGGTGAAGCGCCGGGTGCGTGAATGGGCCGCTGAAGTCGCTGGGTTATCAGACACCAGTGGGACTACGGAGGGGACCTAAAGGGTGCCAATGGACTTCATGGGCTACGGATGGCTGGTGGAAGCCCCAGGTAAGTCCAGATTCCATTTATTTTTGTGTCCAGGGTCCCTTTAAATAAAAGTTTAAAAGACCTTTTAGGTGTTTGGGAATGGGATTTATGGACTTTGAGAGAGCTATCTTGTGGATTTCTAGCATTATGAACACCTTAAGATTTTAGGACAGTTTTGATGTATTGCAATTGATAGGGATATCTATTTTATCATTCCTGAACATTCAATAATTAATGATTTTCCACAAATTGTAAAAAGCTGAAACACATTGTTTTTGTTACAGAATTTTAATTAGTGCACAAAAAATTAAAACTGCTCAGCCATTGTCCTTTTTCCTGAAGTATAGCTTTTTTTTTTTTTTTTTTTTATTGCTGGGAGTTTCTTTACAGTTGAACAAAAGAGAGCAGCACAGTTTTGTTGCAGAGCTGCTGGGATTACAAATGAAAACATTTTAAAGCAAACCTGAAGCAAGAAAACTTACTTTAGGTTAGATACTCCCCTATAGAGAGGGGAAAGGCTCTGGATCCTATAAAGCCTTCCTAGTCCTCTCTCCGTCCTGTTATTCCACCAATGTCCCCTGTTTAACTACCTAACGACCGCATCACGCCAATTGGCGGGAACACGGCGGCAGCCCCAGGACCGCTAACGCCAATTGGTGTCAAGTCCTAGGGTGGGGTTTTGCAGGAGATCGCGCATCGATGCACACGCATCTCTGCTTGAATGACAGAGCTCCGCTCTGTCGTTAGTCTCCCAGTGGCGATCGCCGCTAGGAGAATGATAGACGGCAAGACTGCCGTCTATTTACATGGTGCAGCGCTGCGATCTATGGCAGCAATGTACTGGGGACAGCCGTGTGACACGGCTGTCCCCCGGGAAGCAGGAGAGCGATCGGCTGATGTCTATGAGAGCCAATCGCGTTGATTGGCTGGCTGGGGGAGGGAGGGTTACAAAAATAGAAAAAAAAAAACAATATTTATTTAAAAAGAAAACAAATATTTGTAAGAAAAAAAACACTGCAGGAGCGATCAGAGCCCACCAACAGAGAGTACTTTTGGTGGGAAGAAAGGGGGAGGGGGAATCACTTGTGTACTGAGTTGCACCGGCGTACCTACCGGGGATGCGACCCCATCAGCCGCAGGGGGGCCCGGGGCTGCTCTAGGGCCCGCTCACTGTGCGCAGGGGGGGGGGGGTGAGCGCCGCCGCCCGCCCGATTCTGGACCCCCCAGCAAGGTGCTCAACTGGCCGCAGCATCTAATAGACGCTGCACCAGTTCATTCCCCCCAGCCCCGCTCCAGCAGCCTGCATATTCCTCCGGCAGGCAGAGCAGGGCTACGGCAAGATGGCCGCCAAAGCCCTGTACTAGAGACTATTTGTGTCTCCAGTACAGGGCTTCGGCAGCCATCTTGCCGTAGCCCTGCACTCTGCCTTTCAGCGCGGGAGATGTGCTGCAGACTGCAGTGCAAAAAAGGATCGTCGCTGGAGAGGCCGGGAGAGACTCCTGACAGGTAAGTGAATTGTTTTCTTTTTACAGGTGCATTTTTTTTCTGGTAACTGCTGCCCACATTACGATATTCTGGTGTCTGCTGCCCACATTACAATTTTCTGGTCACTGCTGCCCACATTACGATTTTCTGGTGTCTGCTGCCCACATTACGATTTTCTGGTGTCTGCTGCCCACATTACGATTTTCTGGTGTCTGCTGCCCACATTACGATTTTCTAGTGCCTGCTGTCCACATTACGATTTTCTAGTGCCTGCTGCCCACATTAGGATTTTCTAGTGACTGCTGCCCACATTGCAATTTTCTGGTGTCTGCTGCCCACATTGCTATTTTCTGGTGACTGCTGCCCACGTTACAAATTTCTGGTGACTGCTGCCCACGTTACAATTTTCTGGTGACTGCTGCCCATGTTACAATTTTCTGGTAACTGCTGCCAATATTACGATTTTCTGGTGAACTCTGCCCACATTATGATTTTCTGGCCCACATTACGATTTTCTGGTGAACTCCGCCCACATTACAATTTTCTGGCCCACATTACGATTGTCTGGTGAAATGCTGCCCACTTTACAATTAATTTACAGTGAAACGCTGCCCCATTACGATTATTTGGCACCCATGGGGGGGGGCCCATCCAAATATTCGCAGGGGGGCCCAGTGATTTCTAGTTACGCCCCTGCTGAGTTGTATGGCCCTGCAGCAAGGCCTTAAAACTGCAGTGGCCTAATTAGTGAAAAATAGCCTAGTCACTAGGGGGGTGTAAGCCCATGCTCCTCAAGTGATTAATATTCCTGCCTGGCTGTGTCTTTGGGCCTCCTTGGACAGGCTTTAGAAGGACTTGGCTCCCCGAATAGTTCTGAAGACTTGCAGCTCTGTACTGCACACGTGCAAGTCCGTGCTTGCGCAATCGCAGTACGGAGCTGCTAGTCTAAAGAAGTACTCGAAGACCTGAGTACTTCCAAAACCTGGCCAAGGAAGGACAAAAATATATTCAACCTGCAGGTTGAATAATTTTACTGGGAGGACAGCGGTAGAATGAGAGCACAGGGAGAGGGTATCTAACTTTATTTAAATAACTTGCTACAATAGACCTGACTATTATGGGCAGATTCGAAAAGAGACATATTTATCTCTAATCGAATCTGATTAGAGATAAATTTGTCTCTTGGTTTAAGTTGCCCATAAACTACAGGCCAATTCCCGTCCGATTTAAGCATGAAATCTTCTGAGCTCGCCACATCTGCTCCACTGCTGCCCCCCCCCCCCCCATGTATAAATGTTGCCCCGTGTGTGTGCATTTATACATTACCTGTCCGGTAGCAGCCTCCATGCGGTGACAGTCTATCTTGCCGAGCAGCCGCATAGCCATATACACACGTACACTATAGCGGCGCATAGTGTCTGACGTCAGACACTATGCACCGCTAATGCGCATGCGGAACCCGGCGAAATGGGCGGCCACTGTGTGGAGGCTGACACCGGACAGGTAATGTATAAATGCACACCAGGCACAATTATGCATTGTGGAGGTGAGGGCATCGTCACTCTTTCCGAAATCGCCCGCCGTACCGCCGCACACCTGACTAACCAACTTTGGCCTGACATCTTGCGGCATGCACGATTGAAAATGTGACCCATTTCCATCCCGAAATTGGTCATTTTGTCAGTCGGGCATGCACTTGGCAGCACTGATTTTCATCCAATTAGATTATAACAATCTAATTGGATGGTCGATCGGCTGCCAAATCTTCTGATGTATGGGCACCTTAACTATTTATGCCGTGCAGACGTGAGCCTCACGTCCACAGCAGCAGCTGCTACAGCCACAGGGACGTGCTAGTCACATTCCTACAGTTTGGGGTGACAAAAGTCCCCTTTGCCAATCCATACATGTCCGCCGAGAATAAATATTGTTCTTGTTGAAAAAGTGTTTGTTCTTAAATAGAGCTGCCGCGGTTCTTTCCGCCGCTGATCGTTGGATTTATGAATGGGAACAAAGTTCCCATTCATTAATCTCCCCGCAGGCCACCCGTGATTGCAGGCTTCTATTGAAGCCTGCGTTACTTCCCTAGTTACAATGTAGCAACAAATTGTTTCCAATGTAGCATACTTATACACTAATGGCATTTGCTCAGCAGGGACATCTTGTGGCCAAATAGTAAAATGACACCTACTGACTTTAGGGAATAAAAAAAAATTTAATATCCATGTCAAGAGGGCATATTATACATTTTATGGGCTAAAAATTAGCGATGGATGTAAAACTAAAAAAAATTTACCTTTATTTCCGAATAAAATATTGTCACCATACATTATATTAGGGGTATAATTTTAACGTTGCAATAACCGAGACAAATGGGCAAATAAAAGTGTAGATTTTAATAACGGTGGCATGTGGTATTTTAAAAATATAATGGCCAAAAACTGAGAAATTATTTTTTTTTCCATTTTTTTTTCTTAATTATTCCCGCCTAATTGGTGGAGGGAAAAACAAGGTATAGATAATTTTTTTGTGATAAGTAGTGATAGTTATTGGGGAATAAAAGGGAGGAGCGCCGAAATGGGAACATTCCTCTCGTCCATGTAGTGAAAAATACCTGTGGGCTGAAGTGGTTAAAGGTCTCTTTAAAAGATTTTCATGCCAGAGATTTGTGACCTATTTTTAGTTTGTGCAAAATGCATTAGATGAAGGACATGTATAAACACAGACATCTTGGAAGACTATGGGTTTGATCTGATTAATTAAAGGATACCCGAACTGACATGTGACATGATGAGATAGACATGTGTATGTACAGTGCCTAGGACATAAATAACTATGCTGTGTTCCTTTTTTTTTCTTTCTGTTCCTGAAAGAGTTAAATATCAGGTATGTGAGTGGCTGACTCAGTCCTGACTCAGAATCAGAATCAGAATCGTTTTATTTCGCTAAGCATGACTGGGTCAGGCCCGGAATTGGGTTTGGCACAGTGGAGCAGTACATAGAAAGAAATGCAGGAAAAACCGTTGGAATGACAGTAATACCTCATACTCAAATATAGACATATACAGATATACAGTCAACATTAGATGTACATATCGCTCAGTATTCATCTTACAAAAACACACACTGCTGAAGTCTACCGTGCCTATGCAGGTGGTAGGGTTCTGATAGAGGGTGGTAGAATATTAAGGGAGTTCAGGAGGCTAAGGGCCGTCGGGAAGAATGAGTTCTTGTGTCTGGTGGTCTTGGTGGGAATGTCGCTGGCGGTGGCTCCCACATACCAGACCAAGACAGGAAGTGACTACAGTGTGACCTTCACTGATAAGAAATTCCAACAATAAAACACTTTCCTAGCAGAATATGGCTTCTGAGAGCAAAAAAAAAAAAAAGAGATAAAAAGGGGAAAATCTTATCAGTGAGGGTCACACTGTAGTCACTTCCTGTCTGAGTCAGGACTGAGTCAGCCACTTACATACCTGATATTTAACTCTTTCAGGCAGAAAAAGAAAAAAAAGAACACAGGCACAGCATAGTTATTTGTGTGTTAGGAACTGTACATACACATGTCTATCTCATCATGTCAAATGTCAGTTCGGGTATCCTTTAACTAGAAGCAAGCACCGAAGGAACAAGTATCTCCTGAACTAACAGAGGTCATTCAGCATTGGGATCTTACATCATAGAGATGAGCAATGCAGTGCAAGTTTTCTGACTTTGTTGCAAAGTAAGAAAGTAACTTAAGTGAGGTCAACTTATTAAAGTTCTCTAGAGCTGGAATACACTTGAAAACAATGTATGATATTATTAGGCCAAAGGTAGTACTGTGCACCTGGGCCATAGGCCAAAGTGGGATTAGTGAATTAGTGTCTTTGCTATTGCAGTAAGTGCACATCCTATGTTAAACTTATTTAACTTAGACTCAGATTTTTGTTGTTGTTTTTAATCCTGGACTAATTGCAGGCGCATGTACATAACTGTATTGGCACAGCTGTTCATTTAGCAACTTATACCGACAATGCCAGCCAATAAAGAAAATCTATTCCTTGTGTCTTCTTCAACTCTATATTTTAGCGAAAAGGCCTTAGAACACTATTGTGATTTTGCAGCATAAGTCTTTTTTCTTTCTTGCTTTCTTGCTTTCTTTCTTGCTAACTTCCTGCTAACTTCATGCAGATGCCATAAGGAAGAAATGTACTATATGGATACTACTTGTGCTGCTTTCTGTTTTACTCTCCTCTATCATCCGAGTGTTAGTTACTGAGAAAAAATCCCTACTGTTTAAACATAGCATTAAATGAATTCATTCTGACGTGTTTATATTGTTGTAAGCTGCAGTGGTTCACATCACTAACCACAGTTTGGAATTGTTTATTGACAACCTCCTGAATGATTGGCCTGGCTTGCTTCCTTATAGAGCATATAGAACACATTACCACTGAATAAGCCTCAGGTGAAGCTGTCTCACCACCATCTGCATAAAAGAGTACAGCTTATTGTTATATCATTGTGAGACAAGGTCAATTGCATGTGACATTAATGGACTTCATGCTAATCTTTGCAGATATTTAACTGTTGTAAGCTGGACTCTGGAAAAGCTAAATTTAGAAGCCCAGAGCGAGCAAACGAGGGAGAGTTTAAAAAAAAGAAAAACCCTGGCATTACAACGGTGCTACTGTTGATTCCTTGATGTGATGATCACCTAAACTGCTAAGTCAAGCACAAGTACTTTCATTCCAGGCCAAATGCCCATTGTCACTCGCTAAAATATAACAACCGTCCTAACAGAAGCATAACATTGAGAGATTTTATTTCTAATTAGGATTGAAAGAAAAAAAATAGTCCTATAGGTTTGGCCATGTGTTGCTAGAGATTTATTTTTCTTTTAGAACAAGAAGAGGTCTACAATTGTGCAGAAAAGCCAAGTATTTCCAGGAAGCTGTTTTTTGCAACTGATTATTTTGATGATTAAATTGAGTGTTTTTCCCCAGTCACATCGACCTGCTCTAGTTTCATGTTCCCATATAAGTTATTATAGAATTTTTCCTGTTGAATGCTCACTGTTCTTCATGGCTAATTTTTAAGCATGGACGTTGCAAAGAAATAAGCCACTTTAAAAGCCGTGGAACGTGCCTAAAGTTCTGCGTAAAGGACGCATTTTCAGTGGAAGTAATTTGATTTTGTGAACTTTTATTTTTTTTGTATACACTGTTTATGCTCTTTTTTGCTTTGCTTGCTGACGTGAGTTGTAATCTGGTGCATACATTTTTTTCCTGTGAGAGCTTTAGGATTGTGGTGCTTTAAAACTGATGGTCAGTTATGTCTTTTTAGAACATCTCAACACCAAGATCAGTACGGTAATTATGGTGCACTTGCACCTGGTAATTTTGATGCTCGATAGACAATGTTAATATCAAACTTACTGGCGCCCGCTGTGTAATTATGGTGCAGGGTACATAGCAGAGATATCCCGGTATTTATCAGCGGACCAAATTAGTGGTTTTCAATAAGTAGGGAGTAGGTATGTGTTAGTGTTAAGTGTTGGGATTAGTGTTAGGTGTAGGTAGGGGAGAGTTAATGTGAGCGTTTAGGTCACAATAGGTGATAGAAGAATATCGGTAACATTACCAAAATTATACTACATCCTGCGAACAAAACTAAATTTCGGCTTTACCAAGCAAATAGAACAAGGAGCCTTAGGATAAAATACATCATGGGTGATTGACTATCAGCAACACAAACATTACCAAGGATATCTTTGCACTGGTGGATACTGTTTTTCTGTGCACCAAAATTTCCAAGTACTGTATTTACATGTACATCTTCACAGGACTCAACACCCTTACACAAAATCTCACTCCCTCATCATATGCACCTCAGTACTTACTAAATCCCCCAAAGTTCCAGCAATGACATCAATTGAGGCTCTGGTGGGCATCCCAGTATATTCTGGAAGTGTTCATTGACCTGATCTCTTCTGGGAGTGGACATGCTATTACTGTCACTGACCGATGACTTCTATTTGACTGAACGACTTTAGGAATGGCTATAGAGAGGCATAGAGTGAGCCATGCAACTCTCATACACAAGTATCTAGGGGGGGGGGGAGTCTGGGGGGACATAATACTCATTTGGGTCAAGTTGGAGGTGCATGATGGAGGGAATATACCGGTAGTTAACCACTTCCTAAAATAAGTCTCTGCACTCTCCTCCCAGCAAAATTTTAGATAACACTGTTTGTTTCTCTGACCTGATAACATCAGTACAGAGTTGTAAAGGAATTACAGCAAACCCATCTCCTCCTCCCAGGGAATTCAATGGCAGAATTAATTAGCAAACAAGTGTAGAATACACATTACAGGAGCAGACAGTAGCAGATTGTACACTTAATTGTTAATCTAATACATTATCAAAACAAATGAACTGTTAAAATAAACAGGAGAGATAGACAATGTGTGGGTTTAATGTACAATAAAACTGTTTACATTAAAGCTATAATGTATGAAAGTGGATACATTGTGTATTTTTTTCACTTTTTTTTTCTCCAGGTTTTTCTTTTAAAATGCATAGAAAATAAGTTAATTACTAAAAACACATATCAGCCACAAAAATCCTTATTTCTCCTAAATATATATAAATATAATATATATATATATATTTAGGAGAATATATATAATCATTTAGTTGTGATAATTATTGATAAAGTTATTGCCAAAGTTATCAGAGCTGAGCTGAAATGTGAAAACAACCAGGGTAGGGAAGTGGTTAAAAGGATACTTAAGCCTGTGGAAAGAAAATCAGTTCTACTCACCTGGGGTTTCTACCAGCCCCCTGCAGTTGTCCTCTGCCCTCGCAGTCACTCACAGATCCTCCTCTCCCCCGCCTACAGTCTCACTGCACCTGCGCAGGCCTAGCCATGCGCCTCCTTCTTTTTCAGGGATTTGAAGCGGCTGGCATGCGAGCGGTCACCCGGGAAACCATCTGTATACATAGCGCTTATACCCAAGTCTCCACTTGTGAGTGCAATTGTTTTTATCTTTCTGGTCTTATTGAACAGTTTTACACTATGTGCTGTACTTTTAGTTTGTACAGTTAGTTGCTGATGCATATATGCAGTACTGATTGTACCTATCCCTGTATGCTATCAATCCTGCCTCCAGAGATCCTAGGAGGTTTGCGGGGTGAGTGCAGACATTTAGAGGGAGTGTTGGTGTGCTCACCTAGGGTGCTAATACTAAAACAGTAACCCACTGGAGTTGTCCATTTTTGAAGATGGAGGTGGGACTTATCTATTGAAATGGAGTTGCACTGTTGTCTTATTTGCTGGGTTTTTCTTGCATGTGTTTGCCTTGAGAGGAAGATAAACCAAGGAACCAGTGGAAAAAGGACTATATTGGTGGATGGCATCCTGGACTCCTATGTGAACTGTTTGGTCTTACTCTGTTCTAGGCCTTGAGTGTATAAGTATTTATCTATACCCTGCATCAGGTTTGAAGTACGCACACCACATATTGCGGATTGATATCCATAAGCGCAACCCCCCCCCCCCCCCCCTTTTTGTATTAGCAGATCAAACTGAGCAGGATCTTTTACAACCTTGAAGACGGCATACACATAAGTGCCTAGCAAATTGATTGTTGGCATTAAGTTTAGGACCAGGGATTCAAAATGGCCAACTTTAAAATGGCTGCCATGGTCAGCACCCATTTTGAAAAGTTTAGCTTTAGGTATAGCTCAGGGTGCAAAGCCCCACGTGGCCAGGGCTCCACATTCTGGCATCCCAGCCTGCATGGGAACAAGGGGTTACAGTGGCTTGGGAGGGGGAACCCCACTTCATTTTTTTAATTTAAAAAATGAACAGAAAAAAGACATTTATATACATTTTAATACAGTAACTGTCATTTTACTGCATTTAACGTGTGTGTGTGTGTGTGTGCGTGCGTGCGTGCGTGCGTGCGTGCGTGCGTGCGTGCACACAGAGAGAGATATAGATATATGTATGTACGTGCGTACGCCTCAATTTATGGCTTTAAAGGAACTTTAAGGAGCCGCATTGACATAAAACAATATAGTTTTGACATAAAAGGATAATTATCATTGTATGTCAAAACAATATTTAGTGTTTTAAAACACTTCAGCGGCTCCATTATTTAATTTTTCACTGTACCCCTCCCACCAGCATTCAAAATACTAAAGGTACCCCCGGAAATCCCCCCCCCCCTCGTCTTTAGTAGCCAGTCAAAATCGTCCTGTCCATCCCCCATACCATGCTAATGTCATCAAGTAAATAAAGTTGCTGAACAAAGCAGCTGATGTCTTGTGAGCATTTCAAGCCAAGAATCCATAGGTGTTTAAATCAGGAAGACCCAGCATACAATCCTACAAGATAAGATTAGTTTAATGTAATGTGACACATTCATGTGAATTGGTGGTTTGGAAACTCATTACAATCTTTTAGTCATAATTAAAAAAAAAAATAATAAAAAAAATGCAGTAATCTAATGGGGAAAAAATGCTGACACTAGCTGATCGAGGTTACAGCTCATTAGCTGGTACATTAACCAACAGGGAAAGTTGTTGGTTACCATGGAGAATAGATGTGAATGGGATAAAAAGGTTCACATTTTATTTACACCGTGATCTCCAGGGGCCATATGCAATTCACTTTTTCTCCTGAGTTTTCTCCCAGGTGATATTTTCACAACTTGTGAATAAAATGCTTTTTTAACCACCAGCAAGCAGGAAAATACTCTAATTTTAATGTTTTTTTACCTGCTTTTGGTACTCTTTCAATGGCAAAGAGAAGATGAAAAAATATCTCCTTGAAGAAAACTCAGGTGAAACAGTGAATTGCGTATGGGCCCAGAATTTGTATTTTATACTGTGAATCCCTGCGACTATAGACTTCAATCTGCTGACAGCTACTCTGTACAGTAAGCAAGGTACTGGGGAGTGGTCTGCAGGTAAAATTAACTATTGGGCTATGAATGAATGAAAGAACAGCAATCCTCCTTTTTACATTCTTTATAAATACACCCTTTAGAATAAAAAAAGGTTTTGAGGGCAAATCAAAATAGTAATGGCATTGCGTGGGTTAAAAGTATATTTGCAGATAGATAAACATTCTAACTTTCGTTTTAACTTTGTGAAGGCTCTCTACTCTTACTGATAATTTGTGTGACAAAGATGTTTGTTCCCAAACACCCATCAAATAGTTGAATAATTGCCTGGACCGGTCACTCTGCCTAGCTACCAACGGCACCATGGGGACTCAAGTTGGCATTAGGAGGTAGCAGAGAAATGGTCATGGCAGAGTGGATAGCGGGCGCACACCCTTCAAAAATCAGTACAGCACATTTAAAATAGGCCTACAACCAATGAAGGTCAATAAAAGGTTAATGTAGGTTCTACCAATGAAATGCTTCGGCAGCTCAGACACCAGAACACTGGAAAAGTTACTGAACAAGCACGTACAGTAGATTTACATTATGCAAGTTCCATTGGGCTACATTCAATAACCTTTACTGTGCGGTGAAAGAACATGTGAAGCTTAATGTGAGCAATGCTTGATGAGTAATGCACACAATGCAGGTAATGTGAAAGCTATTACATATTTGCCAATGTGTGCCTCCTCAGCTAATAGCTTCTGTAACGGGGCACACTTTGTCAAGGTATGTAATAGCTTTCATGTTATGTGCTTTACACGTGTTACGCATCATAACTTGCACATAAAGGGGAACTGTAGTAAAAAAGTAATGAATAAAATTGCATTTTAAAATCTTAATTTATAAATTTAGTCAGTATTTACTCACTGTTAAATACAGTAGTTCCTCATCCTGATTTAAACCCTCACATTAATCCCAGGTGGCGACATCTTTAGTCCTGTCAGGAGCAGAAGGTGTGTTTTCTGAGGATTTCCAAAGCAATTGAAAATGCCTGATATCCCAGAATGCTCTGGTAGAAGAATTGTGCATAGTTAAGCAGGCTAAGTTGAGCATCACTGGGAGGGTGAGGCTACGTACCAATATATACAAATATACAATATATACAAATATATACAATATCTACAAATATAGGAAGAGTCTCTGATGCTGTAACCAGGAAAAGTAATTTAATAATTTACTGCATCCTCCTATATGCAACTAGGGTGCCTCTTTAAACTTCATGTGTGCTATCAGAGCATAATACCTAGTTAATCTCTGCCTCCTTGTTTCCTTATCTTCTAATTGGATAATTACAGGTTTATGTTACTTCCCTTTGCCCCTACACCACCCAGCTTTCCGCACACACTTCGCACACACTTCTAGACTTGTCTGTTTTTTCCAATAATTGCTTATGACAGAGAACAAAATCATTGTAAATTAATCACTAGAAGCATTCTGTTTATAGCTTAGGGAAATAAATGCAGGCTGCTAAGTTAAAATCAGGACAAACCTCTCACCTTTTGTCAAGGCATAGAAGATGAATATTTAGCGCGGCAGCTGCAAGGTTAACCCTTGTCATCATCCACACTGATATCAACTTGGTGTTGGTCCATTGTTTCATTTGGAATGTTAAGCGGAGATGTTTTGACCTACCACATCCATTATCACAGGCTAAAAATAACTTAACAGGACCCACTTCACTAATGTTAGGATACAGCTTGCTACAGTGCATAATATGGGATGTAGGAGAAATCTGCATTTCCTTCTTATAGGAAGCTATTATTGAAACGAGGTCATTTAGGAAAGCCAAAATGTTTGCTGGTATCTCAGAGCTTAATCCAAATATCAATTGATTTATGAACCAACTTTGCATTCTGAGGCTTTCTGAAAGGAACCATGTAGTGAGAGGGATATGGTGCTTTTATCCCCCTTTAACGAATGCTGCTTGCTCATTATTCTCATGCTGATAGAGAGAAAAATTAGGAGCATCAAAGAGCTCTAACTGGAGGGTACCACCCATGAGGCAGTGGATGGAGGAGCAGTAACTTCACTAAAAGTGAAGATCTAAATAGAAAACGAAATAAGGCCCAGTTCACATTGGCATAAAAAGTGGTCCATTTAGTGAACCTTACCGCAATAGATATACATGGATTCAATGTTAACCAATGGATCCATTCACATTGATCTGCTTAGCAAGATCAGTTTGGCACATTCCACTAAGCAGACTGTATGTTTGGGGAAGCCGCAATTTTTCCAGACAAATGAACCAAACTGAGCGTAAATGGAGGCTGAAGCAGTGCATGGGAGTCAATGCCAAATGGATGTATACAACCCACTGGCTATAAAAACAGCTCTCTCTAGCCAGTTCCTGTCAACTCTCTATGATCCAATGCCGTCTTAGTTTGCACATGTGCCCTGCACTGATACAGGCCTGTGTACCTGCAGCACATACATACACGGCCGTTGTACCTGCAGGCCCACACACGCATGGCCTGTGTACTTGTGGAACCATGCATACATGCATTTGTAGGCTATAGGGACTTTATTTTTTAATAAATTAATAAAAAAATAAAAAAAATACACATATCAAACTGATTTGGTCTGCCACATTATTGCACCTGTCCCTCAGTGGACATAAAATAGTTGTCCAAAATGTCCCGTTTTCAAAGGCACACAATTATGGCCCTTGTGGCATGCCTCCGCATAGGCCTAAGCGTTAAAACATCTGGAAGGTCAATCCTGGCAAATAAAATTGTCGGATGCACGCTGCATTTACATCTGCTGCAGCGTTGTCAGGCATAATTTGCAGTGGTGTGTGAAACATCCTCCATTTGTGTGCCAGAATTCCGTAGGTACATTTAACCATTTAATAGGAGAAAAGCTGGAGTTGGCACTACAGCGGCATAGCATACATAACTCTGTATATAGAACATGCAGTGGATAGAGATGAATTTCAAGCACACCCCTTCTCAAGAACCTCTTCAGCGTGCTCTAGCTGTAGAATATAGGTGACGGTTAATAAAGATGGAAGGAAAGCTGGCACTGCTGCAAATGTTTAATTTATTGCTTCAGGTTTCAAAAAGCTGCAATTGATGGTGCACATACCACCATTAGTGAGAAGAGGCGGTGGTGGTGGTGGGTGCAGGGCACAGAATGCCTGATGGCCGTTTCACACTAAACATCGCTTCTACTGAGGCTTACAACCATAATAAAATACTGCGATTGTTTGCAGATTTTCTTTTTCACGGAAGCAGCGCAATTGTGAAAATGCATCTGCAGACATACTCGGGGTTGTCGGGATGATAATTATGAGGTTTAGGGGTCAAAAGTATTGCATGGAACCATGGGGAGTGATTTGAAATCGACTGACGAATGTTCACTCTCAGCACTACCCTTCACTTCTATATAGTGGCAGTCGTATGGGAACACATGGATGTCCTCTTGTGCCGTATCTATACATCATTATGACAGGACAGGAGTCTCCCATGGTTGATTCTTATTTATAGAGACATGATGGAGAAAATAATGTTGTTTTGTTTCCACAGTAGACAGCCAGGTAACTGCACACATTTCTCAATATACTTAATATTAAAAATAGCCTAGGTTCTGAGTTGAAATCCTGTAATTATCAAGAAAATTTGCTGCCTAATTATTCCTAATGATTCTTCAAAATTATAATGCAGCTGCAATGGTAAGCACACAAAATAGCTCTTACTGGAATGGCTTGTGTGAGAGCAGAAAGAAATTGCAATGAGCTCCAGTTTTTTATTATTATTTTTTTTAATTTGTGTCACAAAAAAAAACTGTTTTTAAAATAATTTGACACAAATAAGTTTTGTAAATGTATTTCTTAACAATGAAGAAGGGGCTTATACTTTACCTCTGATGCCTGATCACTCCCAATTAGTCAGAAACACTCCTCCCACATAGGCATGTAAGTGGAGTCATTGGTCTGCTAACTAAAGCCAAACCTGACTGACCTGACAGGGTTTGGACTAGTCCATCTACTCATGGAGGGGTCTCAGGTATTTCTTTATTTACAAAAGCACTTAATGGCTGTTGCTTAGCTCAACTGCAAAACAAATTGTGCAAAAGAGTAGGGAGGCTGGCCAGCTTCTTTATATAGATCCCTTACAGGGAGTGCTTTTGTAAAGAACAAATGAAACCCAGAGAATCCTCCACGAGAAGATGGGCTAATCCAAAATCTGTCAGATCTCCCAACTCTTCACTGCCTTCTGTAAGTGACAACAGCATAGGAGAAAAGTAATTTTTATAGTGCATTTCACTCTTTGAGTAACATAAATGTTATATATGCATTTTACAATTTTCCACAATAGTGGGGTTTTAACTACTTAAAGACCACCTCACGCCAGTGGTTGTGATCGCGGCGACAGTCCTAGGACCGCCTAACGCCAATTGGCGTTAGGTCCTGGAGCCGGCTACTGAAAGAGATTGCAGGGTGCGCGCGCATCTCCTTCTCGGGGGGCGAAGCTCCGCCCCCTCTTCAGTCTCTGAGCGATCGGCAGCAGCACTGTACTGGGGACAGCCGTGTGACGCGGCTGTCCCCCCGGGGGACAAGAGAGCGATCGGCTCTCATAGGGAGAAGCCTATGACAGCCGATTGCGTGATTGGCTGGAGGAAGGGAGGGGATTTCTAAAAAAAAAAAAACAGAACCAGTAAACATTTTTTACAAAAACATGAACATAAATGTTTATTAAAAAATAAAATAAACACAAGGGGGGTGATCAGACCCCACCAACAGAGAGCTCTGTTGGTGGGGAGAAATGGGGGTGGGGCGGGGGGAATCACTCGTGTGCTGTGTTGTGTGGCCCTGCAGCTTGGCCGTAAAGCTGCAGTGGCCAATTATGAAAAAAAAAAACTCTTTAGGGGGGGTTTACCACTGTGGTCCTCAAATGGTTAAGCAGTGTTATTGAAAGAAAAGCCATGTATAAGTTAGCATTATCATGATTACAGGTATATATTTTAACAAAATAAAAAAGATGATGGTGCAGCTTAATGCTACCCAACATTGCTTAGTATTGTTGCCTAGATATCTTTTTGATAGTATTAAAATGGAAAAAAAAAATATATATATATATATATATATATATATATATATATATATACTAAAAATCTGTTTTTTTTTATTTTTCAGCTGAGAAACTTATGAAGGAAATGCAAGATGCTGCTGTAAATTCAATTCCATTTTATGCTTTATGATAAGGTAACACATGAAAAGGATAAATAACTTTTTTGAAAATGGTGTGCCAAAATACCGTTCCCTTGGTTGGATATAAGACTTTAATAGAAAATATATGCTTGAATTGATTTTTTGTGTAGTAATGGATCCTTTGAATGATTCTTTTTGGCGAACCTTCTTCCTGCATTTCTGCATGATATAGGGAGAGAGAGGGCAGCGTGTTCCTATCCAGCTGACTCAGACTGACTCAGCAGCAGGTCAGGACACAATTTTTCTCTCTGAAATAAACATCAATTCCACAGCAAAAAAAAGATGCTTTCAATTTACCGGATACAACACTACAAAGCAACCAGGTAGACTACATGAAAGAAAAATGGTCCTGCAGACATTTGTCTGAAACAGGAAAAGATGATGTCAGGAAAACCGTGTGTTTCTGTGATGATAACCTCATTTACAGGAACACGGCGATGAAAGAAAAGCACTTACTGACTCCCTCTCACTCAGTGATTAGAATGACAGTTACCTTAAAGAGGAACTCCAGTGAAAATAATTTAATATAAAAAGGTGCTTAATTTTTACAATAATTATGTATACATGATTTAGTCAGAGTTTGCTCATTGTAAAATCTTTCCTCTCCCAGATTCACATTCTGACATGTATTACATGGTGACATTGTTACTGTGGGCAGATTATGTAGCTGTTCTGGCTTTAACAGACAGCTATCAACAGCCATTTCCTGTGTGTGTCATTGTTACATTGTGGCAGTTTGCCCAGAGTACCGTACGGTACCAGAGCCTCTTGTGGGAGGGGTTTCAGCACAAAATCAGTCATACAGCGCCCCCTGATGGTCTGTTTGTGAAAATCATTATATTTTTCATGTAAAAGTGGGTATCAGCTACTGATTGGGATAAAGTTCAATTCTTGGTCGGAGTTTCTCTTTAAAGGCTTCCTGCACTTTTGTTCAAACATGTGCAATGGTGTATGTGCTATACAAGTCCATTGTTGTTTAATGTAATTAAAAATATATTCTGTAGGTTATAGAACTTTCTAATATTGGCTCAAAAAAATCAACCTAAGTCTACTAGTAATTATGGCAACAGTGCATGGTTTGGTATGCAGGGCCTCCAGATTCCAGAAGTCTTATCTGTCTGCTTGTGTGGAATGGTTCAGCTCACCTAAAGCAGCGTACACACGCCGGACTTTAGGCAACGACGGGTCCGTCGTTGCCTCCCGCTGGGTGGGCGTGCCAGCGACAGTCCGGCGTGTGTACGCTCTGTCGTCAGACTGATACGGCTGTTTCTGAGCGATCCGCCCGGCGGATCGCTCAGAAACAGCCGTATCAGTCTGACGACAGAGCGTACACCCTGGACTGTCGCTGGCACGCCCACCCAGCGGGAGGCAACGACGGACCCGTCGTTGCCTAAAGTCCGGCGTGTGTACGGACCTTAAAGGTTTCCGCAAATTGGAAGTAAAATTGCTGGCATGTTAGGAGCCCTTTCATAAATCTAAAAGCAGATGACTAAACATCACTATTATTTACACACCATCAGAGAGAGCTCACTGATGAAAATGGAGGCATACAATGGTCACTTGTTTTATCACATTTTTATTAAAATAGTAATTTGTGCCATGGACAGATGTAACCAACGGTAACCTGCTCAGGTTAGGTTATCCTGAGTCGCCGGTGCTCGATCCTCCGGTGGGTCACCAATCCACTTCATGTAATCCAATAAACAAGGAAGAAAGCACACAACTGACTTTTCAACTTGTGTTAATCTAAACTTTAGCAAATACACGTTTCGGGGTAACTCCCTTCATCAGATGTACGTGCTCCCACAGAAACACAGTGTTTAAATAAATGGACCAAGTGCACCACACCCATCAAGGACAACCCCCTCTATGGATTATGGACTTATTTCATATTGGATAATAATGTGGTAACCCTCATAGGAATGTCATGTCATGGGTCAGCTGACCAAAGAGGGGGTTGTCCTTGATGGGTGTGGTGCACTTGGTCCATTTATTTAAACACTGTGTTTCTGGGGGAGCATGTACACCTGATGAAGGGGGTTACCCCGAAACATGTTGTGTATTTGCTAAATTTTACATAAACGCAAGTTGAAAAGCCTGTTGTGTGCCCTTTCCCTTGTGTGTTTAATTTGTGCCATGCACTTTAGTGCTTCAAGTTTTCTCAAAACCTCAGTTCGGGGTCATTTCTGACTGTTTTGCTGCCCTAGGTAAGGCATATGTATTGCTATGTTTTTGACGTTGCTAAGGCCTCACACTCGACTCACACCAGCCTATAGGCCGGGTAAATACATAGCTTACAACTTCACACTGTATTAGGATATTTATTCAATTATTTACATTATTTACAGGTATAGCAGTGAATCATGGATAAGTAATAGAGTAAAGAATCAATACATTACCGGATATTGCATCATCACTCCGTATCGGGGGACCAGCGATCGTCAGGAGGCAGCGCATACACAACATCACACAACTCGTCAGTAGTGGAGAGTCCCATCAGAGCAAGGGAAGTCTCTCTGTCTTATACTCATAGCTCCACCCATTTATCCTATTGCATCTTGGGATGCTCAGGCATGAGCTTCACTACGGTTGGATGACTTATAGTCAATATTCTCATGAACAGGACTAGTTCTGGTTAAGTCCCGTGTGAACGTGCAATTCCTGAAACAGTTAATTCAGGGTTACGCGCTTATTGCAACACAATGTTATATAACCATATCACGTGCCACGCATGCTCAGTACTTGTTGTGATAGGGTGTGTTCGGCCTTCAGCCTATCCACAACGTGGAAGTATGATTCATCCCTCGTGATCACTGCGTGATGCAGCGCAAACAACATGTTTTGATAACTTGCAATAACCTCTTGGTCTGTCCATGGTTTTCTATGGAGAATGGTCTGCCACTACTAAAAGATACAAAATATGTCCTATCTGCCTACAGACTAGCTTGCTAATGTGTTTTTCTCCTAACAGCCAGTCATTCACACAAGCTCTTCAGACTTGTATCACAGCATCTAAAGTCATTATCCACCTCCCGTATGCCCCCCAGCCCCACTGGTTCCTGAGATATGGTTTATCAATGGGAGGCTGTAATTTGGTGTACAGGTAGTTGGAGGGGGGTCTCTGATCTGGTCTGATGATTTATGGGGGCATAGCAGAGCGCGGGGGGAACGAAGGGGGGATCGAGATAGCAACAGAGGCTGGGCAGTATAAGCAGACCCAGCCTCTGTGTGCTGATAGCATTGTTAGAACTCACCTCGGGTTCTCTTTAAGATATGGGTTTTTAGAGACCTAGTTCTAGATTCTTATTTTGTCTTTATGTGCATAAAGAATACAAACAGCACTGGCTTTATGAAATTATATTTCAGCCTGCTTTACTCACTTAATTGACAAATGGTATTTAACCTCCCCGGCATTCAATTTCCCCAAGATTTCTGTGCAAAAAGTGATTCAATTAATTTCAAATAATTTTCAAGCTTTTTTTGCCTCCAGATGTTGATGACTCTGTGTGGCCCTGATTCGCTGGGGGAAGATGTACGGTAATCAGAGGCAGAACCAATCCACCAAGGGGGAAGACATTGGGGAAGCTATCAGAGGTACACGACAAGGGATCAGCACGCCAGTCGTGAGTATAGGTTAGCCAGACATTATTACCCAGTACAGGTTAGCCAGTTATAGGTGCCGCAGTATAGGTAGCCAGGTATAGATGCTGCAGTATAGATTGGCCGGGTATAAATGTCCCCAGTATAGTTAGGCAGCTATAGGGGCTGCAGTATATGTAAGTCAGGAATAAGTGTCCCCAGTAGCAGCCTTTACCCCTCTCCCTCCTGACCCCCCCCCCCTCTCCTGACTCCCCTGGTGGTGCTGTGTGAGTAGAGAACAGGGAGTTTTACTCACTGTGGCTCTCTCCAGCATTGATCGCAGATTCTCCTCTGCATGCAGCTCCGGGATACTGCTTACAGTACTGTACTAGGGACGCGGCTTGATGTTGTCATCAGCTGCGTCCCCGGTACTGTGAACAGTAGCCCAGGGTTGGACGCAGAGCAGAATCGGCGATCATCTCTGGAGAGAGCCTTGGTGAGTAAAACTCCCTGTTTTCTACTCACAGCGCCACTGGGGGATCAGGAGGGAGGGAGCCACTGGGGTATCAGAAAAGAGTGAGGGGGTATCAGAAGGTAGAGAGGGAGGGGGGATCGGAGCATCAGGAAGTAGGTAGGAAGAAGGGGGGAGATGTTGCCATACTGCTCTGCCCCGCCAGCTCCATGTGGTCTTCCCTGGGACTGATAAATGCAGGTTGGCACACTGTGGGTACTCAGATCGCTACCCACAGTGTGCTGAGAGGCATCCATCAGTCCCAGGGAAGCACAAAAGCAGAAAAAGTGGAGCCTGCAGCGCAGCTAGAAATCTCCGTGGTGGCATGAATGAGCCTGACTCGTCCATACCGCTTTCAGCAAGTGTTAGCTGGATGAGCCAGGCTCATCCATACCGCTAGGAAGGTTAATCGTAGTACATGATAATTGGATCTAAACAATTTCTAAGCATTTACTATTTCTGTTAATTAGCTAAAATACTAATTTGGTGTTTAAGCTGTATCATTTTCTAAAATTCTAAATTTGTTATTTTTGACTAAGTATATCAAGCCCGAGTACCACCTGGAACCATCAGAAGTAAAATTACACGTACCACTAGGCTCTAAAACACAATATAAGCTTCAAGTAACTGATAAAGGCCCATATGCAGTTCACTTTTTCTCCAGAGTTTTCTCCTTGGTGATATTTTCACAATTTGTCATAAAATGCATTTTAAACCATCAACAAAGCAAGAAAATACTCAAAATAAATTTGATAGTACTTTTTCATCTACTTTTAGGTAAAGTTTCAATTGAAAACTGCTAAGTTGTTTTTTTTTTTTATATAAAGAGAATTTGAAAATTATCTCGTAGGAGATAACTCAGGAGTAAAAGTTAATTGCATATGGGCCAAAATCTAAGCTGTACAGTTTTCAACTCAACTGTATTCTGCTGCCTAAACTGCTATTAAATAAACTAGAATGGTGGAAAAGTGGCATGGCCTTTGTCTTCACATGTGCATTTACATATGCTTGTAAGCTCTGTGCTTGACTATGATGGGCCTGGGCATGTGCTGCACAAAAACACAAGTGGTCTGTGATTTCTAGGACGCATGAGGACTAAGGAGTTACTTCCACTCCAATATGTGTGACCTGTCAGTTGTTGATTATCTGCAGTTTGTTAAACAAACACGGGACATTTTATCAGGTCAGCCGGTGAGAAGATTCCTCCTTCACTTCTTTATACGGGCGACGTGTTGCAACAAAGGTGCAATAATAGGTGAACACAGCCTTGCAGTATTTTAGAAGAAGCAGTAAAGCATCACAGTGCTTAATATGCTCCTACCAAAAGTATTGAGGGCATCACATTCAAAATGAGCATATATTTAAAAAATAAAATAATTATTATTTTACAGTATTAGCATTTACAATGTTGTTTTTTGTACTATTTTCAATTTAATAGGTTTGCAACTCAATACATTTTATTGTTTTTGTTTTCTTTTTTCCTTCATATTTCACTCAGAATCATCTTTTTGGTAAAGAACGTGCAGTTTTTCCTAACCGTAAAGTACAAAACAGAATGTGTAGTGCTGATATTGCAGACGAATAATCTAAAACTGTGAAGACATGTGAAACCTGTATACAGCATATACAAGCAGATGCGCTCAACCCAGTAATGCATACTGTATACTAAATCAAAAAGAAACAGTTACATAACATTTAATCCAGGCATGATAAAATAGTCCATAATTTGACTTTCTAATAAACTAATACATACTTTTAAACTGTGAGCAATTTTTTGTAGTGTCTTAGGCCTGGCGAATGTTTTGCAGGTCAAATACACCACTCACTCAAAGAAAAATAGATGTTTTGAAGTGTTTGCCAGACAATCTAATAAAAACATGAAAAAAACAATTGATTTACCACTTTGCGTGCCTGGGGGTTTCCCCCTAAAAAAACAGAACAATTTTCTACATTTCACACTGCTCCCATTCATTAGCCAATAACTTTATCACTACTTGTCACACATAAATGATCTATACTTTTTTTTTCGCCACCAATTAGGCTTTCTTTGGGTGGTACTTTTAGCTAAGAATTATTTAATTTTGTATGAATTTAAAAGTAATAAGGGGGGAAAAAATGAAAAAAGTAATTTCTCAGTTTTCAGCCATTACATTATTTGTCCTGGTTATTACAGTGTTTAAAGTATTATCCTAGTACAATGCATGGCGACAATATATTATTTGGAAATATCTGTCTAAAGTGTCTTTGGATTTTTCTTTAATTGATATGGGACTTTTTAATCCTCCACCCCCCCTAGTTAGCCAGATGTGCTCCTTTATATCCCCCCTCCCCCATAGTTGGCAAGATGTGCCTCTGTACCCCTCCCTAGCCCCAGATGCGCCTCTGTAACCCCCCTACCCCACCCCACCTCAGTAAGCCGGACGTGCCTGCTACTCCCCCCCCCCCCCCTATAGTTAGCCAGATGTGTTTTTTTATTACCCCCCTCCCCCATTCATAGCCAGCTGTGTGCCCCTTTATACTTTCCCCTCCCCCATTGATAGGGAACTGTGTGCCCTTTAATTTGTGTCCCCCCCCCCCCCCATGGATTGCCACGTGTTGGCCCTTTAAGACCTTCTCACCCCCAAATGCCAGGTGTCTTCCCCCCAATCTGCAGAGTTGGGCGCAAGGAAGCATTACTAGTAACAATCTCTCACCAGACCTTGTTCCACCGGCGATCGCAATCTCCTCCCTGCACTACCGCTGTCAGCCTCACTATGCTGACCGGATCGGGTCCCGGCTTGATGACGTCATCAAGCAGGGACCCGATCCGTTCGGCATAGTGAGGCTGACAGCGGGACTGCAGGGAGAGGATCCCGATTGCCACAGGAACAAGGTCAGGTAAAGATTGTTAGATTGTAATGCTCCATGCTGCCCGATCGCAGCATGGAGGGGGAGGGGGGTATTACAGAGAATCGGGTGGGGGGATCGAAGCCTCGGGAAGGGATACCTGTGTAGTGTAGTTAGGGGGAGGGGGGTTAATGAGCCCAGGAGCGCGCTAGCACGCCCGCTGTGTTCATTAAATGACAGCAACTTATAATCACGTCAGGTGGCTTTCAGGAGCCACTTGCAATGACGTGATTATACTGTATGCGGGATGTAAACTGGTTAAAAGCTAAAACGTACTTTCTATACTGACTGGGAAAGGCAGGCTGAAACATGACAGCTATAGTTCATATTCTAGGAACAGGGACCCCACAAGACCAAATCCTGGAGCAGAAATAAAACCAGGAAGAAATCTGCACTAAAATTAAAGCACGCCATGTGGACAGGGGTTTTGAGAATCTCACCATATATTATTATTATTATTTTTATTGAGTATTTATATAGCGCCGACATATTACGCAGCGCTGTACAGTGTGTTTATATATATATATATATATATATATATATATATATATATATATATATATATATATATATATATATATATATATATATCTTGACACTAACTGTCCCTCAAAGGAGCTCACAATCTAATCCCTACCATTGCCATATGTCTATATTATGTAGTGTAAGTACTGAAGTCTAGGGCCAATTTTTTAGGGGGAGCCAATTAACTTATCCGTATGTTTTTGGAATGTGGGAGGAAACCGGAGTGCCCGGAGGAAACCCACGCGGACACGGAGAGAACATACAAACTCTTTGCAGATAGTGCCCTGGCTGGGATTCGAACCAGGAACCCAGCGCTGCAAGGCGAGAGAGCTAACCACTACGCCACCGTGTTGCTGAAGACATACTAGCATATCTTTACTTACAGTGATGCATGCCGCTATGCTAATGTTGGTATTGAGAAGCCAGCAATGTAAAAGTGAACTATAAATCAAGACCTGGACTACCTCTCCATCACCTTTATAAAGCAATGGAATCTATCATATATATGCATGCAGTATTGGTTCAAATGGCATACCAATGCAGCCAGGAAGTCAAACCATTTTCTGTAAAATGCAAAAGTAATTGTAGGTAGAATATTCCATACAGAGGTATAAAAAGTCCCCCTGTATATAATTACAGGCCAATAATAAATAGCAATGCTAGTATGAAAAGGTTTCCTGACTGGTTAGCAATGGTAAATATATCAACCTATACATAAGGCAGTTAAAATTTTTATTTTTTTAAATACATCATATAAGTATTCTTGGCTTAAAGTGAACTTTGACTGAGAGGGTTATGGTTGTTTCCTTTTAAACAATACCAGTTGCTTGTCAGTCCTGCTGATCTCTTTGGCTGCAGTAGTGGCTGAAACAAGCATGCAGCTAATCCAGTCTGACTTTAGTCAGAGCACCTGATCTGCATGCTTGTTGAGGGGCTGTGGCTAAAAGTATTACAGACACAGGATCCACAGGAGAGTCAGGCAACTGGTATTATTTTACAAGGAAAAATCAATATCATTCTCAGTTTAGGTTCCCATCTTCACCACTTCACCACTGAGGGGTTTTACCCTTATGTACCAGAGCAATGTTCACCTTTCAGCGCTCCTTCCATTCATTGGCCTATAACTTTATTACTACTTATTACAACAAAACAATCTGTATCTTTTTTTTTTCACCACAAATTAGACTTTCTTTGGGTGGTACATTTTGCTAAGCATTATTTTAGGTGCATTGTAACAGAAAAAATAAGAAAAAAACAATGGAAAAAATTAATTTTCTCACTTTTTGGACATTATAGTTTTAAAACAATACATCCTACCGTTATTAAAATCCACACATTTTATTTTCCCATTTGTCAGTTATTTCAACATTTAAAATCTTTCCCTAGAACAATATATGGCAACAATATTTTGTTTGGAAATAAAGGTGCATTTTTTCAGTTTTGCACCCGTCACTTTTTACAAGCCCATATTTTCTTTTTTTCCATATTAAAAAAAGTTCAGTCCCTAAGGTAACTATTGTCATGTCATGACTAATTGTCATTTTTTAAATTTATTGCAACATTTTTATTTGGGTTATTATGGGATAGTGTGGGAGGTAAGGTGTTAATTTTAAATGTATGTGTGGGTCTTTTTATTAAAGTACTTGTATGTAGGTGTAATTTTACTATTTGGCCACAAGATATATCCTCACGCATTATTTCCTGTTAGCGTACTAGAAGTATGCAAACAGGAAATAATGTGTGAACGTGTTACTCCGATATTTATAACCACGGCATCTCATTAATGCCGGAGATCATTAACACGGGGACTTAGATCAATGAATGGGTACAGCGTTCCTATTCATTCATCTCTCCTCTAACGAGCGGTGGCTGTCCGATTCACTAGATGACTATCTACATCCCTGGGCAGTAACTGAAGTCCTGCAGGATGTAGATAATCTGCCACAAACCGCAAAAGTGGTTAATGAGCTCAATATTACCATCAAATTATATAAACAACAACAAAAAAGAGATTTTGAAAGTTCCTTTATAATTATTTTATTTGGTAAAAACAATATGTTCTAATAATGTGCAACATATCTATTGGGATTATATTTACCACCACCCACACAAAGTAGAAGACATACAAAAGTTAGGTGAATAAATCAAATTCAGCTGCATGTCGCCAGCACGGCGTATGATTTATGGGGGCATAGCAGAGCGCAGAGGGGGGCCGGGGGGGAAGCAGTATATAAAAACAGAGGCTGGGTATTATATGTAGACCCAGCCTCTGTGTGCTAATAAGATTCTTAGAACCCACCTCAGGTTCTCTTTAAGCAAAAGAAAAAAAGGTCTGCGAATAGGAAATGGGGACAATGGCCTAGTTCACTAAGGGTTGTTCAGAAAATCAAAACCATTTGAGAAAATACCGTATTCAGTATTTCTTTTTTTTTCTTTAACTCCTTAGTGAAAAGGAGCAGGAAATTGACTAATCCCCAAAGATGACGTTGAGGAAAGGAGCAGGCAGTAGGCAATCAGTCTCCCTCTATTTTTGTGTGCAAAGTAGCCTGTGCAGAGGGAGATCCATTTTTGTATTGCTTTTCATTGCCTACGTGGGTATCTGGGCTCCCTGAAAATGCTGCAAATCCGGAGTCTCCGTCCAGTTTTTCAAACCGGATCCATTTTTTAAAGTGTGCTAAGACTGGCGCTATTTTAAAAATTGGTATCCAGTTTTAGTCTGGGCCAAAAAACAGAGCCATGGATACGTTTTTTAAACAAGTGTAACCCACTAAGCGGATCAGAAATAGATTTTTTTTCCTCCCCTCTGTCCCCACACTTTAGACTGTATCCTGCCATCTAGCATGCAATGTGTGCTTTTTTAACCTGAATATTGCTACAAAATAGAGACAATGACCCCCCCCCCCCCCCCAAACTATGCTGGAAACTGTAGTGCAGCACCAACAAACTAAAGAACATTGCTGTTTGCCAGAACTGTGTAATATTGATTCTGGTTGTCCCGATAGGACCAGAAATAGTGTGCAATTGTTTACATCAGCATAATGTCCTGTGAAGGACCCTCTACAGTCAGTGGTGCTAGTGCTGATCACTAGCAGTCATCCTAAAGACTGGGGGGGGGGGGGGAATGGAGCTGGGAGACACGCTGGCAGATGAGCTGTTATTCTCTGTTGGTCCCTTTGCTCCTATTGCTGGACACCATAATACACAACTGTTTGACTCTTGATTAGTGATGTAGTGAACGTAAAATTTTTGGTTTACAAACGTGAATTTTTTGCAAAAGTTTGTGAATGGGCGAACCACCATAGACTTCAATGGGCAAGTGCATTTTAAAACCTTTAGGGACGGTTTCTGACCACAAAAGTAATGGCAAAGTTGTTTAAAGGGGCCTAACACCTGGACAGTGGCATGCCGGAGGGCGATACATGGCAAAGTCCCACCAAAAATTACATAGTTTACGCAGAGTTGTGTTTTAATCTCTAAAGGGCAGAAATATTACATTCCTAAATTCGTGTAATTAAGTGCTTTGAAATGTCCGGCGTGCGTACATGGCTTTTAATTTAATGTAAGGTTTAGGCCTGGTCCACACTGACAGATAAAATGCCATGTTTAACGCACCACAAACAACGGCAAAAAGCTTTAGTGATCATGTCAGGTGAGAAAATCATTGTTTTTACTAGTTGACATCTCCAGGACAATCTTTGTGTAGTGGTCACCATGCTTGTGCGCATGTTCGCGGGAGTGCAGGTGATCTTGGTTTTCCAGCCCCTATGGGTGGGCTGAGGTAGTTCAATGACCAAAAAAACCTCTGATTCTGCACTGAGGCCTTATACAGGGGGCAGTAGTGGATACTAGATGTCAGTAGTGGTTCTTGACACTCAAGTGTTTTTTTTTTTTTCAAACTGAATGTCACTTCATGCATGTCGGGTCACAGATAGGTTTATGCTATGTTTAACAATCAACTCAAAATATAGGCCCTGCCAGTGAGGCCTTATGCAGGACAATAGTGAAAACCAGATGCCAGCAGTGGTGGTGAAGGATAATTGGGTTATGGTCATTGCACTACTAGGACCAGCAGACCTGTCTTCAACAGCTATCGTATGCACTGGATGCACAGAACTGCAATATAACAATAGCAAGAAAAAGAAAAACAGCCCTTAGAAGGGCGATTAGGTGAACTACTGTAGCAATAAGCACTGACTGCACCTGTCTGCAACAGCTAAAGTGCACTGTGTGGATACACTGAACAGCAATATCACAAGAACAAAACAAAGCCCTTAGAAGGGCTCTGAGGGTTATGTACCGTATTTTTTGAAACCTAAGGCACACTTTTTTTCCCTCCCAAATGATGTAGAGAATCTGAAGAGATGCACACCCCACTGTAGTTCTAATGAAGATGTGCCCAGGCTGCTCGATCCCCACTCGAGTACATATAGTAAGAAAGTAAAGCCGGCACCATCAAAAGCTCTTTTACTTTTTATTCAAAGACTGTCATCCTAAACAGCGACGTTTCGGAGCAGATGTTATGCTCCTTTATCAAGCTATGACAGTCTGGACTAGGAGACTGTCATAGCTTGATAAAGGAGCATAACATCTGCTCAGAAACGTCGCTGTTTAGGATGACAGTCTTTGAATAAAAAGTAAAAGAGCTTTTGATGGTGCCGGCTTTACTCCCTCCCAAATGATGGGAAAAATGTTGCTTCGTCTAATGGTCCGAATGTGGCCTCACAGCCTCCCCTAAAATTAATCCCTGGCAGTCTAGTGGTCCCCTCCTCCCTTCCCACTGCACAGCGGCTGCAGCGTGATGTAGTGTCACTCACCCTGCGGGTGCAGTGACAGCGGCAATGTCCCCGATGATCCTCCGATCCCTCCCTCTCGTGCGCGTTGCCTGCAGCTATTTGTCACTCGCCCTGCTCCATCGTGGGTGCAGTCACAGCAGCAGTGTCCCAGTGATCTGATCCCTTCCTCCCTCCCATGCCCGGTGGCTGCCGCTGATTATCACTCACCCTGCTTCATCGGGTGCTGTAACAGCGGCAATTTCCCTGCTTCCTCCGATCCCTTCCTCCCTCCTGTGCGAGTCGGCTGCAGCCTGTTGTCTTCACTCAATCTGGCGTGTCCCCGGGAGCTGGCTCTTCTCTCCATACTTCGGAAGGCATGGTTCATAGATGCATCAGGTGTAGTATATATTTTTTCCCCCCTATTCTTGCCCTCTAAACCTGGGTGCATCTTACAGTCCAGAGCGTCTTATAGTCCGAAAAATACGGTAGTTGGTGAATTTATACTGTAGCAGCAAGAAACTGCACTGGGGACAAAGAACACATGCCTAATTACCGATTTCCCTATCTGCAGCACAGCTCTCTCCCTAAACTGCTTCACACAGCACATATAGTGAGTGTAAAATGTCTGCCATGCTGGCGTTTTTATAGTGGGGCTGTGGTCCAGGAGGGAGGGAAATCTGATTGGCTGCCATGTGCCTGCTGACTCACCTGTGGTGAGGGGTAAAATTTTGGCTCCATGATGATGTATAGGTGGCGGGTCGAACATGCCATGTGTTCGCCTGGTGACGCGGACACCCATTGTTTGCCGGGAAGTATCCATCGGCAAAAAGTTTGGGCCATCTTTACTCTTAATTTTGTTAGTAGCACATCACAAAACTGACAGTAGCTAAAAGCAGTGGCAATGTTTTTGTTCTGTCTGGCAGTACAAGTTCGTGCGGGCATTGCGGTCCTCTACGCTCTAAGGGCCCATTCACACTTGAGCGTTTTGCCGCGATTTCAGCAAAAAACTCAAATGCTAGCGCTTTTTAAAAGCTCTATTGTAATGAAACCCTATTGGCCCGTTCTTACTTGGGCAAGTTGCACTAATGGCCGCAAATCGCCAAAAAACGCTAAACGCAAATGCGTAGCCTGCACCATTTTCAGATATTCCTGCGATCGCGTTTCAGTGTTATAGAAGCGCTAAATGCGATCGCGGAAAAATCGGCACGTGTGAATGGCAAATTTTTTGCGTTAATTGCGCAAAATCGCCATAGCAAAACGCTACCAAAAGCGCTAGCACTTTGTAATCAGCAAGTGTGAGTGGTCCCTAAGGGCCTGTCTCTACTTGCCAGTTTTTCTGTGTCAGTTTTTCTTCATAAGTGTTCTGACAGTTTTGCATTGCTGTCAGTTGTTTTTCTGCATGTGAAAAACACATTCAAGTGTGAACTAGTGTATTGATAAACATTGGTTGCAGTTCCTATGCAGAATACACAGAAAAACGGACAAGTGGAGACAGGCCCTTAGGGCCAGTTCCCACTAGCCGGATGCTTTCTGCATCTGTCTTTCCGTATCGCAGACAGTCGCGGGAAGTCTGGATGCAGTGGTTACTCACTGCTATGGAGAATTTGGCAACAGAAATCTGCAGTATGCAAATCTTCCCCCCGCAGCGCATCGTATCGCTACACAATGACACAACAGCATTCAATGGAAATTATGCCATTGACCTGCTTTGGTTGCAGAGCCACTGCAGAAAATAGCGATATAAATTTGCGATTAGTGGAAGCGGGCTCTAAACTTTGCCTTTAAAATGGAGTTTTCTTTTCAGAAATATTTTCACTTTTCATCCAAAAACATAGCCAAACAAAATGTATTGATTTCACCCATCTCTATTCTGGAACTATTCTACATCATGCAGTTTTATGCAGTTTCATAGATATTGCTAACATTTTATCCTAACCAGGTTTTTGTCTGGTTTGCTTTATAGAGTAACTGTTAGGCAAAAAAAAGCTAATTTAAATCTCTATTGTCCTGTGTTAAACAGTTTGGAAGGAAGCCAACAAGGCAATACTGAAGTTAAAAAGATATCTTACTTTTTTGTTGGCTGCATAGCAATCCTCTTTATCCCCAGACTGCTAAGGAGGCCACAGGCCGCATAACAGAAGGTGCAGAGCATGCTGGGAGGGTTTTTTCTCTCCACTGCACTCCCTGGTCCTCCCCTTCATTTCCCTATCCCGCCCTAAGGCTGCTTTCACAGTGGAATGTTACAGGCTCACGTTACAGCAGCTTGTAACGCAGCCCAACTCACAGCACTGAAAAATCAATGTGCTGTTCACAGTGCACACGTTACAGTAGAGCAGTGTTTTTCAACCAGTGTTCCAACGTTGCCTGGTGTGCCATCCTCTTCTCCCCCTCCCGCCCGTCCCCGCGGCCGCCGCTGTTATTACCTTAGCAGCGGCCGCTCTCCCCTCTCTGGCGCATGTGTTTATTCTAGCAGCGTATCTCCGGCTGCTCTGTGTGATGCGGAAGGAGGCAGGGCTCGGTTACCATAGTAACGGCGATACATATCGCCATTACAGGAAGCCGCTGCCCTGCTTCCTTCCACATCACACAGAGCAGCCGGAGATATGCTGCTAGAATAAACACATGCGCCGGAGAGGGGAGAGCGGCAGCTGTTAAGGTAATAACAGCGGCGGCCGCGGGGACGGGTGGGAGGGCACTATACTGGCTATACTGGGGCACTATTCTGGGGCACTATACTGGCTATACTGGGGCACTATTCTGGCTATACTGGGGCACTATACTTGCTATACTGGGGCACTATACTGGGGCACTATACTGGCTATACTGGGGGGCTATACTGGGGCACTATACTAGCTATACTGGGGGGCTATACTGGGGCACTATGCTGGCTATACTGGGGCACTATGCTGGCTATACTGGGGCACTATACTGGCTATACTGGGGCACTATTCTGGCTATACTGGGGCACTATTCTGGCTATACTGGGGCACTATACTGGGGCACTATACTGGCTATACTGGGGCACTATACTAGCTATACTGGGGGGCTATACTGGGGCACTATACTAGCTATACTGGGGGGCTATACTGGGGCACTATGCTGGCTATACTGGGGCACTATACTGGCTATACTGGGGCACTATACTGGCTATACTGGGGCACTATACTGGGGCACTATACTAGCTATACTGAGGCAACTAAACTCCCTACACTGGGGCAACTATGCTAGCTATGCAGCCACACCCCAGCCCCCCCCCCATAGCCAGCTGCGCATGGCACTGTCCACTAGGTCGCGCAAACAACCGGGGGCCGAATCCCTGACCCCCCCCCCCCAAACACCACGCCGTTCCCCGGAGAAAAATTTGGTCAGACAGTGTTCACCGGGCCGGAAAAGGTTGGGAACCACTGCAGTAGAGTATACTGCACGAGTCCGCTATTATTTCTAGCCACATGGCTAATTAATATTCACTGCACTGTAGTGTTTTCCAGATCATAAACGATTCGGATCTTTGATCCGGATCTTTTTTGTGAGTCGAATCATCCGAGATTCGGTTCACAGTGGATGTCTGGAAGAAACAGAAACTGCAGCTTCTGTGCACAAGCACAATCTTCCTGCTGCATCTCTCCCTGCACCTCTCACTCTGCTGCAAATGATTCAAAGATTCTGTTCAAAGATCCGGATCTTTTCAATGATCCGATTCGAATCATCCAAATCATCGAAAAGATCCGGACTTCCCAGTATAGAACTAAAACGGCTCACCTCTGTTCATCTGACAGCCTCACCGGGACGATCACCCCCCCCCCCCCCTACCCCCACTGACAGCATGATCGCCCACACCCCCAAATCTTTTTATTAAAATCTTGCAAACATAATATTTACGAAGTATACAAAATATTTACAATCACCACAAAGAAAGACATTCAAACAAAACTCAATACATTGATATTTCTCCAAAGCACACTTCTATGATTAATGACTTTATCTTTCTGATATACTCTCTTTAAGCTGCCATGAATACCTATCCTTATGCTCTGCACAGGTATCACCTCCTTATTAATAGACAGACAGCATCTTGCGCACCACAGATGGTACAAACAAACCAAATTAATTATATACAAAGTACTTCTATTGTTTTTATGTAATGATGGAGGAAACTCTCCATACACTACCTGTTCATAAGTTTGATGCACTAGGTCTGGTAGTTGTAGATCATGTGACACAGCCTCCCAAATTTGTTTGGTATAGTGACATTCTAAAACTAAATGTTCCATGGTCTCTGTGACCTGGCCACATTCTTTATCACAGAATTTACCTAGCATAGCCCTTACTCTAAGATTTTCCTTGACATACAGTTTACCATGAAATGCCATCCAGGCCAAATCTCTTATATGCGGGGGAATCCTGCAATCATTTAACACCTTCACTGCTTTCCTCACATCCAACATAGGGGCATTTCTTAGTTGCAGTTGAACAGTAAACTTAAGTTTTAGAATAACCTTATACAAATCTTTTCTAGTTGAGTACTTAAATTTATCATATAAAATGTCCCACTTAATAATTTTAGCTACAGCGTGTATCTCATACCAAGTTACGTCTTGTTTATACCGACCTGTGATGCGCTTAATGGAGTCTCCAACGGACCACACTGATATACTCTTAATCTGACTCCAAAAGAAGTGAGCCCAGGTTTTTATCTCAGAGTCTTTCAAAAAAGATACATTTTTATCCAAAAACAATAGATTAAAGAATAATTCTGGACAAACCATGGACAAACCTCCTTCTTTACATGGAAGGTAAGCAATATTCCTCCGCACCATATTCATTTTGTTACCCCACAAGAACTGGAAAAAAACATTTGTTAAATTTGGAACCAACACTTTAGGCACAGGAAACACAGTGCTCACGTAAATGAATAAAGGTAACAGAAAACATTTCAACAAACTGATTTTTTTCCTGAAAAGTTAATTTCCAAAGTTTCCACTCTTGCACTTTCTCTTCACATATTCAAATTTTTTCCTCACAATTTTCTCTTCCATCATCTGTACTTCCAAAAACTCCCAGGATTTTAATATTGTTAGTGACAGTTTTAAAAGGGACAGGAAACAAACAAGCCTAATCCCCTACCCAGAAGGCTTCACTTTTCTCCATATTGACAGCAGAATTTGATACTTCAGAAAAATCTGCTATTTCTTGCTGCAAAGCTACAGAGCTCTCGTCCGATGACACCAGCACTGTGACATCATCAGCATATGCACAAAGTTTTATATCCTCCACTTTGTTCTGTAAATTATATTTTATTCCGACAATATTTTTATTTAACTGTAATCTCCTTAGAAATGGATCGAGGCTAAAGACATAAAGAAGGGGACTTAACCTCCTTAGCGGTATGGACGAATATATACATCCATTGCCGCCGGAGGTCGCCGCTCAGGCCCTGCTGGGCCGATTTTTGTAAAAGAAAAAGCAGCACACGCAGCCGGCACTTTGCCAGCCGCGTGTGCTGCCTGATCGCCGCCGCTCTGCGGCGATCCGCCGCGAGCAGTGGCGAAAGAGGGTCCCCCCAGCCGCCCGAGCCCTGCGCAGCCGGAACAAAAGTTCCGGCCAGCGCTAAGGGCTGGATCGGAGGCGGCTGACGTCAGGACGTCAGCTGACGTCCATGACGTCACTCCGCTCGTCGCTATGGCGACGATGTAAGCAAAACAAGGAAGGCTGCTCATTGCGGCCTTCCTTGTTTATTCTGGTCGCCGGAGGCGATCAGAATGACGCTTCCGGAGAGCCCTCTAGTGGGCTTTCATGCAGCCAACTTTCAGTTGGCTGCATGAAACAGTTTTTTTTTTATTTAAAAAAAACCCTCCCGCAGCCGCCCTGGCGATATTAATAGAACGCCAGGGAGGTTAAAGGACACCCTTGCCTTACGCCAGACTGGATCTTAAACTGTTCCACAAAATGGCCATTAACCAAAGGTTGACTCACTGGATTTTTATAAAGAATTTTAAACCACTTCACGAAAGATAATGGAATCCCATACTCTTCTAAAACCGTATATACAGTAAGTATTTATGATGGACCCTGTCAAAGGCTTTACATTGGTCTAATCCCACAAGATATGTCCCAAGGTTGTGCTTTTTAGCATATGTCATGATTTCTCTAACTATTAACAGGGAGTCATTAATGGAGCGGCCTTTAACTCCACAAGTTTGACTTTTTATAATTAGTTCATCAGCAACTTCACTCAGCCTATAATAAAGAATTTTAGCCAATATTTTATAATCAGTTGTTAACAAAGAAAGTGGGCGCCAGTTTTTTTAGGTCTTTTAAATTGCCTTCCTTAGCTAAAAGAACTAAAATGGATTTGGACTGAGAATCTATAAGATTCCCAGAAGAAAATATATCATTATAAACCTGCACCAAGTCGGGAACCAAGAGGTCTTTGAATTCTTTGTAAAACTCACTGGTCAGACCGTCACAGCCGGGACTCTTCTTAGTTTTCAAGGCGTCAATACTCCTCTTTACCTCTTCTTCTGTGATTGGCTCAGTTAGATTGTCTGCTTTTATTGGATCTAATTTTGGTAAATGTAAACTTTTTACGTAGGATTTTATATCTACATCCTGAATCTCACTATCTTTGAAGAGATTTTGGTAATAGTTTGTGATAATTTTAATAACTTGATCTTTACCTTTCTGTACAGTGTCGGTGTCATCCAACAGAGAAGTCATGAGCTTCATACTGACCCTATTCTTACACGCAGAATAAGGGTCTGGGGTATGCATGCCCCAACTATTAAACTGCCCCTCAGCTTTCAAAGACTTCAAACGGTCATATTGCAACTCTTTCATTTGTTCTTTAATGTCTTTAACATATCCATTATCAACATCTTCCCCATTATTAATTCTAGAATATACCCTGCTTACTGTAGTGCTAATCTCAATGCTGAATACTTCATATACTTAATATTTCCATTTTTCCTTGCTGCAAATAGAAAAAAGTTTTTAATATCACTTTTCATACACTTCCACCATTCTGCAGTATCATTAAACATACACTGGCCCATATGCAATTCACTTTTTCACCTGAGTTTTCTCCTAGGTGATAATTTTAAACTTGTCAATAAAATGCATTTTAAGCCCCCAGAAGGCAAGAAAATAATTAAAATAATTTTGATAGTACTTTTTCACCAACTTTTTGGTACTTTTTTAGTTGAAAAGTACTGGAAAGTTATTTAAAATCAAAGATGAAAAATTATCTCCAAGGTGAAAACTCAGGTGAAAAAAAGAATTGCATATGGCCCACTGTGTTGTTCTCCTATCATTATAGAAAGATACAAACTCATTTTTAAACTCTGTGTCTTGTACAATTGAACTGTTCAATTTCCAATACCCTTTACCACAAACCAGGGCATTATCAGTATCCACTGCTACACTCACAATGCAGTGATCTGAAAACTCTATTGGGGTAATTTTAAAATCTCAAAACTTTTAAGCTCACTCTTGAAGTATATACGTTTTAATCTACTTGAATGCCGTCCTTTATGGTAAGTGTAGCATGTCTTTCCAGGAAAAAACAGTTTGCACGAGTCAACAAGACCAGCTTGCTGAACCATATTATTTAGAAAATTCTCATATCTTAGATTCTGATAATTACTAGAACGACCAGAATTGCTAGAGATACAGTACAATTAAAATCACCACACAAAAGAAATGCTTTAGAAGTAAAGCAAAATGACTTAATTTGAGTAAATAGTTTTTTCCTTTCCTTCCGAGTTTGTTGTGCATAAACATTAATAATTCTATAGTTAACGTTGTCCAGAGAAAAATCCAACAATAAACCTCTCCCTGCACTAATCTCAATTACTCTCTCTACTTTAATATCAATATTTTTAAATAGCAATTCCATCATTACGCTCTAGCCCAAAAGACCAGAAAGATGCTCCATGTCTCCACTCTCTTTTAGCAGCAAACCCATCTGCATTGCACTTCAGCCAAGTTTCCTGCAACAAGAAAACATCAAAGTTCTCATCATTCAGACGCTGATAGATAACCTGGCGTCTGTGTTTGGCTTTTACACTGTGCACATTAAGAGAGCAAATCCTCAACCGCATGCAGGTTACTTTTTCTTTTTCTTTCTACCACTGTTATGTCCTCTTGAACCTCACCGTTTTGCTGACAGTGGTACTACTGTATCGCCCTCCTGAGAGACAGCAGCAGCATGCGTAGAAGTGTCAATGGTTTGGTCATCTTCATCCTCCATTTCTTCCCCCAAAACACTGTAACTTCCCTGTGTTATCTCAATAGATGCTGATTCTGATACTTTTGGGGTAGTAGAAAGCTTAGAAGAGCCTTGTACTGAAGATTTGTTCTTTCTTTTGACAGTTTGGAATCCATCATTATCACACTGCAAGTTGACTAGTTCCACAGTTTCACCAGCAGTACTGGGCAGTGGTATTGTATCAGAATCTTTCACAAGAGGAACAACTGGGGCTGAATTATTACTATCTGGAATTTTTAGTGATGGTTTTGCTGGTGGTGTTTCATGACCACTTGGTGCATTGGTTACTGGAGTGTCTTTGAGACGATCTCTGACACCAAGGTCTCTTGCATTCACCTCCTCAAGACTAGTAAGATTGCTGCTGGTATCATTACCACTGATTTCTATAGGGTCACTGAGATTGGCAGCGTTAGCAAGATCACTTTCACTGAGACTATCCCTGTCATCCAGTTCTGCAGTATTTGTTTTTTCTTTGAAAAAATCTTGCATAAATTCTTTCACATCTGCTTTTGCAGATTCATCAGAGCATGTATTTTGGTCGGCATATGGGCACTCACGAAAACGGTGTCCTGCTTTTGAACATAAATTACAAACGACAGTCCCATCACACCTGTCCTTTGTATGTCCCAATTTTCCCCACAAGGAACATTTTACCTGAGTGCAGTTGTAGGCCATGTGTCTGCCTTGACACTTGTGGCATAGCCTAGGTTGACCTGGATAGAAGCAAACTCCCCTATCAGATCCAAGATAAAAAGTATGTGGCAGATGTTTGGTGACCCCATTCTCCTGTTCTAGCCGAACGTTTACAGTATAACCATCATTTCAAAACTCCAAATCATCATCATAGATTTTAGCAGGATTAGATAATACTAAGCATTGCCTGCGCAGCCAGTGCTCCAAATCCCTCTGTGCCACCACCTCAGATTGGAACAAGATGGTCACTGTGACCGCCATTGGTTTTGACATTTGGATCACTTGCAAGTCCTTCCAAACATTTTCAGTTTTAGTACGATTCAAAATGTCCCAAAACTCATCCAGGCTCTGAGGCAATTTGAAACTGATATCATAAAACCTGCTGGATGGAACATGTACAAGAGCATAAACTTCAGATGCAGCAAACTTCATAAAGTCCTTCAACAAAATCCTTCCTATAAAATGCCTTGAAGGAAGACCTTCCTCTGGACCAGTATACTTTATCCTGACAACATTTCTCCTCTGTGGTGTGGCATTAGCTGTAACATTGGAGAAAAGTCTGGAAAAATGGGGCTTATTAGGAGTTGGGCCAGTGTTTGAATGTTTACGCTCGGCTGCTTTGCTGAGAGTTGGCTGCTCAGGGTTTGCATTAGAAGTCCCTGCTGTAGATTTGCATGCATTCACCTTGTCTGAGCTGGTAGTCTCCACTGAAGTTTGTTGCATTAAATTACTTGCATCCATTGGTGAGGCCAAATTTGTGTTTTCATTGAAATGTTGTTGCTCTGCAGAAGTGGTCTCCACTGCAGAAATACAAAGATTTTGTACATTTGCATTGGAATTGCTACTTTCTCCAGCATGCTGCCCTTGCACTGTTCCTGAGTCATTTATTAGCTGATCTGTTACCTCAATGACTTCAACTGATTCATTAGGCTGATGAGAGTCCATAACTGGTTTACATTCTGCAGAATCTTTCACAGAGTCAGAAATTACAGGATTCACATGAGATGTCTCCAGATTTAAATTCACATTTTTATTACCTTCAGAGGCTGACACTGGAGTCTCACTCCCACTTGCTGCACTTCCAGACATAATACACGGTAGATTAGAATCAATTGTGGATACAGGTACCCTTTGCTGGACTCTGGGATCTCCTGATCCTCTGTGGATTCATTACTCTGATTTGTCTGGATTAACTCCTGAGATGCTGGATCTTGTGACACAGAAACATTATGTGCATTTGTTTGCTGAATGTCCATATGTTGCTCCTCACACACTGGAGTCCTCATTGCTGCAAACTCTTCAGATCCTGAAATTGATTTACTCACAGGGTTACCTTGTTTTACAATAGACAACACATCATGATAGTCTTTTTCCTTACTTGTAAGAATTTCTTTCCTTTTAGCAGCCTGAGATCTGGTCTCTGTCCTCCTCTGTGGGGATGAGCTGCATATTTTTGGCACAAGGTTTTTATCCTTAGTAAATTTCTTTTTTAGCAAGTTCATATTCTGCATATAACCATTCAGACATTTAGACAAAGTTAACTTTTTTTGAGGATCATCCTCATTTTTCATTTCATTTTGCACCTTGAAATTTTCAACTCCAATTTAAATATATCATTTTCAGAAACTTTTTTTCTTGATTCAGCAACAACAAACATTTCCTGAGACTCACCAGCCTCCATTGTAGAAGTACTACATTCACCGCCTTGTTCCTGTGGGCCCAACTCCAACCCCTGGTCTTTCCCAGAATCTGCAGCCCAGCTCGCCTCACCTCCACCTGGGTCTGAAGCCATGCTGACTCCCTACAGGGAGCTGCACCACACCCGTCCACTCTCTCCAGCAGCAACTCCTGACTGACCTCTCTAGAGATCTGCAGAATCATCCAAATCATTGAAAAGATCGGGACTTCCCAGTATAGAACTAAAACGGCTCACTTCTGTTCATCTGACAGCCTCCCCGGGACGATCGCCCGCACCCCCTCCCCTACCCACCCCCACTGACAGCACTATCGCTCGCACCCCCATCCCCCCCTCGCTGAGTGACAGACAATATGCCCCGTTAGACCAGAGACTGGTGGGAGTGTCTGAGGGCTGGGACTTGGGAGGGCTAAAGAATCAAAAATCAGGAAGCTGGATACGGGAGGATATTACATCACAATTGGCTTCAGACAAGACCGTCAAAGATGGAACCTGCCATGAACTGTCAGGAGCATCAATCTCTGCAAATACTATATAAAAATTCTGTGAAATCCAAACGTGGACAGTGAAATGCATATGTAATGTAAGTACAGCCAATATTTAGCTACTGATATGTGTTTTTTTTCTCTGAGACCTTAACAGCTCCTCTTTAAGATTTTAAACTGGAACTTGGATCGCCATTAACTGCACTTAAACTGTGAAATGAGATAAAAGCAATGAAAGCACATGGTGATCAAGCAGCCTTGGGTTAGCAGAGGAGAGCTAGCCAAGCACAAAACTGGGCCAGAGCCAGAAATATGTTTCTAACTATGGGAATTGCTCCTTGAACCATATAACAATAATATGATCTCTGCCAGCACAGTGAGGAAAGAAACTTTATTTTTGTTCTATTTGGTCATTAGAGAAGTCATTTCTGTTTTATGTATTAAGCATATTATACAGCATACACAACCTAATCCTATTACATTTTCATTGCTTTATTGCTTGAGGCACTGTTTTTATTTTTTTCAATACCGGTGAATCAAGATGTTATGTATTTTAAAGGGCCAGTGAACATGCATACTGATTTTTAAGTTTTAAAATTTTTTAAGTGTTAAAAATATTTCATGATCTAGTATCTGTTCATTCTGTGCACTGTTATTTTCAACATAATCTAATCTTACTTAAAGGTCACTTGAATCACAATAATTTATTTCACCAAGTACAAAGGGAGGTTGTAACTGGAATGGGTTTTGGCTCATAAAGATTCTGGAAGGAGGGGGGGGGGGGGGAGGGGGGGATAATGTCTGAAAGAGCCGAGGCTGCCATACTACAGCGCCACCAGTTGCACTTGGCAATAATCTGGTATCCTTAAGGAGACTTCGAAATGGGGGGGGGGACGATGACAGGGAGGTGCAGGTTCAGCAGTGATGACACAGTTCTTCATGAAATAAACCTGCAATTTTGGCTGACACTTCTGAGGATCCCGATTGCTGACATCTGGCTGTGCTGGCCAAGGTGTTACAGTTCAAAAGGTGCAGTAGTGTTCATTTCTGTGATGGGTCCCGACTCCTGGGCAGCATTCGGCAGGGCTGGTCAAGATAATCTGGCTATCACAGAAGCGTCCGGCCTTGGTTGCCCGGATAAGCGGCTGGCATTATGGAGGGGCTGATCCAAAGGTGCTCCTGCTGCGGTGGAGCAGCAGCAATTGATGGATGGAGCCGGCATCGAGCGAGGGTAAATGTGTCCCGATCGGCATGGTGTCTTCCGACCTCAGTGGAGCCCTGACCTTCTGGGTAGCAGTGGTGGACTCCACTTGGCCTGTACCTGCACAGACAACAGACCCAGGCAGCGACAAGGCAGAAAAACTCCAGGTCCTGAACTCCCCACGACCTGCACTAATGTCCCAGGCTACAGCGGACCACACTGCACATATTCAACAGGAAACAAGGTGAATTGGTAGAGAACAGGGAAGAAAAGCAAGAAAAGGCCAGAATCCTGTGGCCATGGCTGCCAATTAAGGCGCCATCTTCCTGAACGGCCAACTGAGAGGTATATGGAGGCTGGTATAAACTTTTAATCAATACCAGTTGCCTGGCATTCTGCTGCTCTTGTTGGCTGTAGTACTAGTATCTGGATCAAACAAGCATAGAGCTAATCTGGTCAGACTTCAGTCAGAAATGCCTGATCAGCATGCTCAGGGTTTATGATTTTAAGGAGGCAGAGCATCTACCCAGGCAACAGCCAGCTAGGCAGCTAGTATTGTGTTTAAAGGAGAACTGTAGTGAGAGGTATATGGAGGCTGCCATATTTATTTCCTTTTAAGCAATACCAGTTGCCTGGCAGCCCTGCTTGTCTATTTGACTGAAGTAGTGGCTAAATCACACCAGAAACAAGCATGCAGCTAATCTTGTCATATCTGTCAAAATTGTCAGAAAAACCTGATCTGCTGCATGCTTGTTCAGGGTCTATGGCTGAAAGTATTAAAGGCAGAGGAGCATCAGGATAGCCAGGGAACTGGTATTGCTGATATGGAAATAAATATGGCAGCCTCCATACATCGCTCTGTACAGTTCTCCTTTAAAAAGAAATCAATATGGCAGTCTCCATATCCCTCTCAGTTAAGTCACCCTTTAACTGCAATGCACAAGCATGCTGGTTCTGACCAATAGTGGTCTACTCCACAACAGGATCTGTGATGTTGTTACTTCCTAAACTCTTATCTTGCAACTAACCATTCAGTCTCAGGAAGACATAATAATCATTAGGGAATAATGGTGATCCAATTATTTTAACCCTACTTAATTAATGACTGGTGAAGCAACAAAAGACCAGTATGCTGGCAGGGCCGCTCCTAGCAATGATGGGATCCCTGGGAAAAATAAATCTGGGAGCCACCTGACAGACTCCCAAACCAGAGAGCGGCATAAGAGGCCCTCTGTTGCAGCCAGATTTCCCCCTGAGCTGGCTGCTATCCCTTCCCACACCCCACAACTTAACTGTGCTCCCTGGGGCCCCTGCAGAGTCTTTGGCAGAGTAGCATCTCACCTGTTCTGGTGGGCCCACTCCTCTGTCCTGTCAGTGCAAGTCACAGACTTCATACTCAAAGGGTGCCTCTCCTCCATGAACTTGCGCATGTTATCACATAATATATCATGCCACAGGTCAGGGAGAAGATGCAGCTAGTGGTGGATGAAGACAGTAGTGCACGGAGCCCGGACAGGTGAGATACTTTGCCGAAGACTCTGCAGGGGCCTCAGGGAGCAATAGTTATGTTGGGAAGAGACACCTTGGCAGGCCCCTAGAGGCTCTCAGGTCCCCTTTGCCTCTATGGTAGCACCATCCTTGATGCTGCTGCCTTAATGACTTGGGTCGCATTCACAGTAGGATGTTGTGTTTTAATGCGACGTTAAAGTCGTAATGTGTCTACGTTAAGAGGTAATGCACTGCAAGCAGTGAGTTACCACAACATGTTTCAACGTGACTTTAACGTCGCACTGTGAACGCCCCATAGGATTAGCAATGCAGTGCGGTAAGCTGCGTTATAACAGTTTATAGCGCAGCTCTGCAACGTGGCACTGTGAATGCGACCTTTGTCTTTTCTCTGTGATCACTTTCTGTATTGTTCCATTGAAGTTGGAATAGTAATCCCTGGAATAGTTGGAATAGTGGTCTAAATATATTGGAGAAAGTCAATCATCAACACTTTCAGAAGCCCATAACACAGAGGCCATCAACCTTGTCAGAACTATCTTTGGTGCAAAACTTTTTTGGCCAAGGAGATATAAGATGTTAAAGAGAACCCGAGGTGGGATTTAATTTATTTAGTGCGGCACTGAGGCTGGTTGTGCAAACATTGTGCTGGCGACACGCTGTGTGTCACTAGCACTGCGGAGGGGATAGCGGCGTGCAGGGGGGGTCCTGGAGGCACACCATGGGGCAACAGAGGCTGGTGTTAGTGTGCACAACCAGCCTCTGTGCCCCACTGACATAATTAAATCCCACCTCGTGTTCTCTTTAAGATGCGAGGTCAATATGAGTCTCATCCATTGTGACAAAGCTACATAAATTATTAGAATTATTTTTTGGTCCTGGTTAAGTTTTCATTCATTGTTGGTCTGCTTTCTCTTTTGGTCGAAGCCGGTAAGGATGACACCATAAGCGCCTATAAAAGCTGCAATCAGCGGCATTGGGAGGAAATTTGGGCGCCTGGAGTCACCTAATATTTAATGCTGCATTTTGCATAGCGGACAGCCTTGGCACCTGCTATTTTATCGGGCGACTCTGGGCACCCAAACCTCCTCTCAATTTTGCTAAGCATGGCTTTGTGGCAGGAAGGAGGTAGAGGTTTAGGCTTGTGTTGGTGGAAGGGGGGGTATTAAGGGTTAGGTGCCACAAAGTGTGGTTAAGGGTTAGACATCGGTAGGGGGTGGATTAGGTATTGGTAGAGGGAGTGTTCCTTATGAGAGTAGGCTTGGATTAGGTAATTGTAAAATATTGGTAAAGATAACCAATATTTTGGTTCAGTAGTGGAATACCGGTAATTGTATCATTATTCTACTAGCAGCAAATCCCCTGTGTACTTTTTTCAAGGCACCTTTATTACGTGGATGCCTTTTGGTCCGCTGTCAATATTTTGTTTTGCTGACCTCTTATGTCTAGAACACCTGTAAAAGTTTTTGTTGTACTTAACCATAAAACATCACGTTGGCTATCACAGTATGGTGTATACATGCTAAAAATGTCTTCTTATTATGCCTCTTAGATTGCGGCATACTCAAACACATTGGCCCAGAGTAAATATGAGCTGTGTCCTCTGGGACAGAATTGAAGTCTCAAGGAAATAGATCTACACCCTCAGCAATTATTGTGCACAGTTCATGTCCTAGCATGCCTCTGCTCATTTTCCCAAGTGGTCTTAACCTCTAGGCAACCGCATCACACCAGCCCCAGGACCGCCTAACACCGTTTGCAGGAGATCGCGCGCGCCGATGCTCGCGCTGCGCATCTCCACTAGGATGATGGAGCTCTCGGAGACTGTTTAGACGGTGAAACCCCCATCTATTAACACAGTACAGCCCTGTGATCTAAGGCAGCACTGTACTGGGGACAGCCGTGTGACACGGCTATCCCCCTGGGAGACATAAGAGTGATAGGCTGTCATAGGCTGATGCCTATGACAGCTAATCACGGTGATTGGCTGGCAGGGGGAGGGAAGGCGGAAGAATAAACAAACTCAAATTTATTACAAAAATAAACATTGATACGGCGATCACACCCCACCAACAGAGAGCTCTGTTGGTGGGCAGAAACGGGGGTGATGGGGGTTGGGAGGGGGGGTAGGGTAATCACTTGTTTGCTGAGTTGCGTGGCCCTGCAGCGAGCCCTTAAAGCTGCAGTGGCCTAATTTATAAAATATGGACTGGTCTTTAGGGGGGGGGGGGTTAAGCTTATGGTCCTCAAGGGGTTAAAGCAGCCAATCAGGGAAGCCATTCCTGATATCTGATCCCCCATTTTCCCTTACTGCAGAGACTCCATTGGGTGCGCAAGTAAATACTAGTGTAGCAGGAGTGGCTAAAGATCGTTTAGGTGGGCTACACTTATTTTTAGAGATGGCCCAAACGGTTCGACCGCAAATGTATTTGCGCGAACTTCAGTGGTTTGCGTTCGTGGTGAACCGCGATCTATATGCGCGTTCGACCCGCCCCCTATACTACATCATTAGGGCCAACTTTGACTCTCTACGTCACAGTCAGCAGACACAGAGTAGCCAATCAGGCTACACTCCCTCCTGGAGCCCCCCCCCCCCCCCCTTATAAAAGGCAGGCAGCGTCAGCCTTTTCATTCACTCGTATGAATGCAGTAATTAGAGAAGGGAGAGAACCTGCTGTAGACATAGGGAAAGCTTAGTTAAGCTCATGTGTTAGGCTTGTTAGCTTGCTCCTTGCTGATACTGCTAAAAAGCAACCCTCAACAGCTCTTTTGAGAGCTAATGTTGTTCTTGTGATCTATTTTTTTTTGTGTGTGTTGCATATACACCCTGTCAGTCAGTCTTAGCTGGCCCTTGGCCCCTTGGTAATTCCTACTGTGCCACTGCCAGGCTCAGCACATTCAGTGACTACCTGTGTGTGTGACAGCTGCACATTTGTAATACCAATCACTGTATACCAACCTGTTCAGTGCACCTACCTACGTGAGCGCACGCAGTGTTATATACCACCAGTCACTGCACCTGTTCACGGGATTTGTGTGTGTGTGTGTGTGTGTGTGTGTGTGTGACAGCTGCACATTTGTAATACCAATCACTGCATACATACCTGTTCAGTGCACCTACCTACGTGAGCGCATGCAGTGTTATATACCACCAGTCACTGTACCTGTTCACAGTACCTGTGTGTGTGACAGCTTCACATTTGTAATACCAATCACTGCATACCTACCTGTTCAGTGCACCTACCTATGTGAGTGCACACAGTGTTATATTATATACCAGAGCTGTCAGAATTTGCCATCCAACTTCTGTCTTGCCCTGCCTCAAGCGTCCTGTCAGAAAGGACCTTCAGCACAGCTGGATGCATTGTCACTGAGAAGAGAAGTCGCCTAGGTCACAAAAGTGTTCAGTACCTCACCTTTATCAAAATGAATGAGGCATGGATCCCGGAGGGCTACTGCCCGCCCGAAGACTATGTCAGTCCCAACTAGTGTTGGGCGAACAGTGTTCGCCACTGTTCGGGTTCTGCAGAACATCACCCTGTTCGGGTGATGTTCGAGTTCGGCCGAACACCTGACGGTGCTCGGCCAAACCGTTCGGCCACATGGCCGAACTAAGAGCGCATGGCCGAACGTTCCCCGAACGTTCGGCTAGCGCTGTGATTGGCCGAACGGGTCACGTGGTTCGGACCCGAACGCGCTCTGATTGGCCGAACGGTCACGTGGTTCGGGTAAATAAATACCCGAACCACGTCATATCTCCGCCATTTGTCTGTGGGTTTAGCTTTGGGTAGGCAGGCAGGGTAGTTCGCGCTCCAGCCACGCTAGCCAGGGTCCCCCCCAGTCATTGTGTGTCACTGCTGGGAACAGTAGTACACCGCTCGTTCAGCCACACTATATAGCATTCTGTGTACTGTTCTGTGTCTGCTGGGAATAGTGGTACACCGCTCGTTCAGCCACACTATATAGCATTCTGTGTACTGTTCTGTGTCTGCTGGGAACAGTAGTACACCGCTCGTTCAGCCACACTATATAGCATTCTGTGTACTGTTCTGTGTCTGCTGGGAACAGTAGTACACCGCTCGTTCAGCCACACTATATAGCATTCTGTGTACTGTTCTGTGTCTGCTGGGAACAGTAGTACACCGCTCGTTCAGCCACACTATATAGCATTCTGTGTACTGTTCTGTGTCTGCTGGGGATAGTGGTACACCGCTCGTTCAGCCACACTATATAGCATTCTGTGTACTGTTCTGTGTCTGCTGGGAACAGTAGTACACCGCTCTTTCAGCCACACTATATAGCATTCTGTGTACTGTTCTGTGTCTGCTGGGAACAGTAGTACACCGCTCGTTCAGCCACACTATATAGCATTCTGTGTACTGTTCTGTGTCTGCTGGGAACAGTAGTACACCGCTCGTTCAGCCACACTATATAGCATTCTGTGTACTGTTCTGTGTCTGCTGGGAACAGTAGTACACCGCTCGTTCAGCCACACTATATAGCATTCTGTGTACTGTTCTGTGTCTGCTGGGAATAGTGGTACACCGCTCGTTCAGCCACACTATATAGCATTCTGTGTACTGTTCTGTGTCTGCTGGGAATAGTGGTACAACGCTCGTTCAGCCACACTATATAGCATTCTGTGTACTGTTCTGTGTCTGCTGGGAATAGTGGTACACCGCTCGCTCAGCCACACTATATAGCATTCTGTGTACTGTTCTGTGTCTGCTGGGAACAGTAGTACACCGCTCGTTCAGCCACACTATATAGCATTCTGTGTACTGTTCTGTGTCTGCTGGGAACAGTAGTACACCGCTCGTTCAGCCACACTATATAGCATTCTGTGTACTGTTCTGTGTCTGCTGGGAATAGTGGTACACCGCTCGTTCAGCCACACTATATAGCATTCTGTGTACTGTTCTGTGTCTGCTGGGAATAGTGGTACACCGCTCACCCGCCACTGTATAGCATTGTGCTCTGTGTCGCTGCTGGGAATAGTGGTACACCGCTCACCCGTCACTGTATAGCATTGTGCTCTGTGTCGCTGCTGGGAATAGTGGTACTGTATAGCATTTCTGTACTGCCACTGTACTGCTGCCAGTCAGCGTGTACTGTAAGGATAAGTGAAATGAGGAAGAAATCCGGTGAAAGAGGGAGGGGCAAGGGAAGAGGTGTTTCCCCTGACGGTTCACGTACAGGCCACAGGGGAGCACCCAAGAAAACCCACTCAATACCGCCCATGTTGTCCAGGACAACAACCCTCACAAATCCAAAAGAACAGGACCAGATAATTACTTGGATGACCTCTCAAGCGTCCAGCAGTGGGTTAAGCAGCACCAGCACATCACGCACGAGGTCCGAGTCCTCAGCCAGTTACAAGGAGCCAGTGGGCACAAAGCTGACACAACCGGCAGCGACACCACGCACACAACTGCCAGATAACCAGTCCGATGAATTACCTCAGGACACAATGGGGTATTCGCAGGAGCTATTCCCAGCCCAACAAACTTCCACCTTTCAAAGGTCAATGGAGGAACAGCCAGAAATGTTGTGCCTGGATTCACAACCGTTAACTGTGGGAAATGCACCGCGCACTGAAATACAAGGCGAGTCCGAAGAGGACTCGGAAACCCAAATCCCAGAGCAATTTGGGCAGGAGGGGTTGCAATTGCAGGAGGTCGGCCGACAAGATCTGGAAGACGACGTTGGAGTGTGCTGCGCAGAGGTTGTTGTGGGGAGCTCTACTCCACGGCGGCGGCCCACAATGACATATGACGAGTTTGAGGAGATGGAAGAGGAGGGTATGGACAATGTGGACAGAGACCCAGATTTTGTTTGTGAACGAGAACATCGCCGTCGTAGCAGCAGCACAGATGAGTCTGTTGAAGAACCCACTGCTGCACGAGCTCGCCTTGTGCCACAAGGTAGGCGGCGCGCAATTTCAGGCACCACAAGCGTGGAAGTTCAAGTGAGAGGCAAAAGAGGAGCAAACAGAAATCGCCAGCAAGGAGGCAGGTGCTCCAAAGTCTGGGCTTTCTTTGAAGACTGCACTGAGGATGTTACCATGGCGATTTGCAAGGTGTGCAAGACCCGCCTGAGCAGGGGGAAAAGTATTAACAACCTCTCCACCACCAGCATGAGCCGTCACATGCTATCCAAACATCCCACTCTTTGGGCAAACGCGTCAGGACAGGGTACCAGAAACAACACTGCCTCCCTTGGGTTCACCAGACCCGCCTCAGCAGCAGCAGTAGCCCAGCCATTGCGTGGTTCACAACATTCACAAACATCAGACGACGCTGACACTGTCACTTTCCGGAGTAGTGCTCTTGAGGTCTCCCAGTGTTCTTCAAACACAACAACCAACAGCCCTTCCGTGTGCAGCGCTACGGTTCAGTTGTCTGTGTCGGAGATGTTTGAGCGCAAGAGGAAATTGCCAGCAAATGACCCCCGGGCCGTGGCAGTAACAGCCAGCATAGCCAAGCTTCTGGCCTGCGAAATGCTGCCATATCGATTGGTGGAGACAAACAGCTTCAAGGGCATGATGTCAGTGGCCATCCCACGTTACGTGGTTCCCAGCCGCTACCACTTTGCACGCTCTGCAGTGCCTGAGTTGCATGAGCACGTGGTCAGCAAAATAACCCGAAGCTTGAAGAATGCCGTTGCCTGCAAGGTTCACCTCACCACTGACACCTGGACGAGTGCGTTCGGCCAGGGTCGATACATCTCCCTTACCGCGCACTGGGTGAACCTTGTGGAGCCTGGCAGCGATTCCTCACCTGCTACGGCACGGGTGTTGCCCACGCCACAAACAGCTGCACCGCCGTCCCTCCCACTGGATAACAGCAGCACCTACCTCTCTGACTCCTTCTCCTCCAACGCATCTCAAAGCTGTACCTCATCCGGAAACGCTAACCCAGCAGCAGTAGGATCGTGGAAGCAGTGCAGCACAGCTGTTGGCATGCGTCAGCAAGCGTTGCTGAAGCTAATCTGCCTTGGGGATAAGCAGCACACAGGGGAGGAAATTTGGAAGGGAATAAAGGAACAGACGGATTTGTGGCTGGCACCGCTGGACCTGAAACCGGGCATGGTTGTGTGTGATAATGGGAGTAATCTCATTCGCGCTTTAAGGTTGGCTAAGCTGACACACATCCCTTGCCTGGCGCACGTGATGAACCTAGTAGTTCAGCGGTTCCTGAGGACATACCCAGGCGTGGCCGATCTTCTGTTGAAGGTGCGTCGAGTGGCCAAACATTGTAGAACTTCCAGTACTGCTTCGGGGGCACTCGCCAAGATGCAGGAGCGCTTCAATCTCCCCCACCATCGCTTGCTGTGTGATGTCCCTACGCGCTGGAATTCTACGCTGCACATGCTAGCCCGCTTTTGCGAGCAGAAGAGTGCAGTGGTCCAGTACATGACGGCGCAGTACCGAGGCGCATCCGGCCAGCTGCCAAGCTTCTGTGGATCCGATTGGGCCAACATGTTGGACCTCTGCCAAGTCCTCCAAAATTTTGAGCAATCCACGTTGCTTGTGAGCAGTGACAACTCTTCAGTCAGCATTACCATACCACTGCTGTGTTTACTGAAGAGGTCGATGTTAAAAATCAAGGAAACAGCTGTCATGATGCAACTGGGGGAATCTGAAGGAGAAAACGATCAGCGTGATGGTACCAACATCAGGCCATCCGCCTCAGGGAACGCTGGCCCCAGCAGCTATGACGAAGAAGAGGAGGAGGAACAGCTGGAGTTGGAGCAGGAATTTCATGCCACCACTGACGAGGGCCAGAGCGGTGCACGTTGGACTTCCACAATTCAACGCGAATGGTCAGCAGAAGCAGACCAGGAGGAAGGTGACGACTATGATGCATCACAACAACTATCACAACGCTCACAAGAGGATGATGAGGATTCTGGTAGGACTCTGGCACACATGGCTCAATTCATGCTAGACTGCATTGAACGTGACCCACGCATTGTGCGCATTCTGGACAACACCAATTACTGGGTTTATACCCTTCTGGATCCACGGTACAAACACAATGTTCCAAAACTGCTTGAAGAAAGAGTCAGACAGGTCAAAATGGAAGAATACCAGCAGGCCCTTGTGGAGACTTTAGAGAGGAGATTGACATCCTCCCCCTCCTCTAGCCAGTTGTACGCAGACAGACTGACTTCCGCAAACCCAGGACGACCAGGAGGGCAGCAAACAACGCAAGCCGCAGCTAGTACCCAAAAGGGAATGGTATCGGCAGTGTCCTTGGAGTGGGAAAATTTTCTGACACCCATGCAGCAGCAGCCCACAGAACAGCAAGCGTGCAGATCCACCTCCAACACCGATCGCCTGGAGAAGATGGTCAAGGACTACATGTCAGATGACGTAGCTGTGTCTAACAATCCATCTGCACCCTTCAACTATTGGGTATCGAAGCTAGACACCTGGCACGAACTGGCAATGTACGCAATAGAGGTGCTGGCTTGCCCGGCAGCCAGCGTTATGTCGGAACGCTGTTTCAGTGCTGCCGGAGGCATCGTCACAGATCGGCGTATCCGCCTCTCCACAGAAAATGCAGACCGTCTGACTCAAATTAAAATGAATCAATCCTGGATTGGAAACGACTACGCAACACTCCAGGACCCCAACCAAGTAACATGACCAATGAACATCTGGGATGGTTTAGCGTTTCCGGTCCCTGTTTATTGAACCTCTCATCTGTATTACACTTATGACTGCATGGCGGCAAAAAGCATTGCTATATCCGCACGCTTTTTGTCCTCATGCAAGGCCTGTGTTGTTGTGTCTCAAAAAGCTTGGCCTTCTCCTCCTGCGCCTGCTCCTAGTCCTGTTCCATCACGTCTGCTGCTGCTGGGTTAGCATTTCCAGTCCCTGTTTATTGAACCTCTCATCTGTATTACATTTATGACTGCATGGCGGCAAAAAGCATTGCTATATCCGCACGCTTTTTGTCCTCATGCAAGGCCTGGGTTGCGTCTCAAAAAGCGTGGCCTTCTCCTCCTGCGCCTGCTCCTGTTCCATCACGTCTGCTGCTGCTGCTGGGTTAGCGTTGCCGCTCCCTGTTTATGGAACCTCTTATCTTTATTACATTTATGACTGCATGGCGGTACAAAGCATGCTATCCGCACGCTTCTTGCCCTCATGCAAGGCCTGGGTTGTTGTGTCTCACAAAGCGTGGCCTTCTCCTCCTGCACCTGCTCCTGTTCCATCACGTCTGCTGCTGCTGCTGCTGCTGCTGGGTTAGCGTTGCCGGTCCCTGTTTATGGAACCTCTTATCTTTATTACATTTATGACTGCATGGCGGTACAAAGCATGCTATCCGCACGCTTCTTGCCCTCATGCAAGGCCGGGGTTGTTGTGTCTCACAAAGCGTGGCCTTCTCCTCCTGCGCCTCCTCCTGTTCCATCACGTGTGCTGCTGCTGGGTTAGCGTTACCGGTCCCTTTTCCTGGAACCTCTTATATGTATTACATTTATGACTGCATGCCGACAAAAAACATGTTACCTGTGCAAAGAAAACAGACATTTCCCGCATTTAAAAGACAGTTTTCCCTTTGAAACTTTAAAATCGATTTTCTCAAAAACTATAAGCTCTTTTTGCAAATTTTTTTTTCCTCTTGTACCCACTCCCAAGGTGCACATACCCTGTAAATTTGGGGTATGTAGCATGTAAGGAGGCTTTACAAACCACAAAAGTTCGGGTCCCCATTGACTTCCATTATGTTCGGAGTTCGGGTCGAACACCCGAACATCGCGGCCATGTTCGGCCTGTTCGGCCCGAACCCGAACATCTAGATGTTCGCCCAACACTAGTCCCAACACACAGCATCTCTGCCTGCACGCCGTGTGACTGCCTGCCCCAAGACTAAGTCGATCCCCACACAGCATTTCTGCCTGCAGGCCGCTTGAATGCCTTCTCTGCCACTACCAACAGGGTCCAGGACTCCAGGCGGCCGCTATAATAATTTTTCTGATGCGTGTACATGCCTCCTTAATTTTTCTGGCTGCACTGCAGCTGCAACAACAAAACAAAAGGCATGTACATGTGTCAACTCCCCTTCATGATCGTTACTTTGCCGTGGTGAAGGGGCTTGCATATCACAATGAAGCAATAACCCGCGGCTATATGAGTGTCTCGGGGGGTGGCACACCCAAGATAATAAGGTCGTTGCTTCATTGTGGACAGACCAAATTCGATCAGCTGGACAGTCACTGTTGTTTTGTCATTGAGCTACCTCAGCCCGGCGACCATATGGGCTTGAAATCCGCTATCGCCTGCACTCTGGCCATGGTGCACACCAGTCGAGCACGGCTGTGTCACTACACAAACAGCTGTTTGCGGTGCGTTACACAGTGAGTTTGGTCTGTCAGTGTGAAGCAGTACACTAATTACGCTACCTGATTAAACTATAAACATGCAAGATGTTTAAAAGAACTTTAGGCCCCCAATTTAGCATGCAATGTGTTTTCTGCCCTTAAAATGCTGCTGTTCGTCAAATCCTGATTTTTTCCCCCCCCCCGGGACTTTTGCCGTGTATCCCACTCCGCCATGCAAAAACTCAGGTGTTGGACCGCTTGAAACATTTTTCCATCACTTTTATGGCCAGCATAAATGTTTCTAGTTTTCAAAGTTCGCCTTCCCATTGAAGTCTATTGCAGTTCGCGAAAGTTCGCGCGAACCAAACTCTTGCGGAAGTTCGCGTTCGAGGAAGTTCGAACCATCTCTACTTATTTATTTACATTGTATTGAGTCTTAAACATGATTCTACATTATAAATATTTATTAATTAGTGCAACATTGTAATGCAGTTGTCATTTGAGTATACATCTGAGAAAGCTAAGGTAGCACTTCTAACTTTATAAAAAACAATTGGGTTATTGGTAAGTCCATTTTTTAGTTCAACATCCATATCCTGGAAACTGTGCAACCTTGGCTGAACAATAGATAACTGAGTGGCAAAGTAAAACACATTCTTTGATGTAGGTTTTCAGAACTATTATAAGAATAAAAATAAATCTTGGCCTTTTAAATATCTTTTAACCTTGGATATTCTGTAACCATTCCCTGCAGAATGTACAAATGCTATGGTGGATTGCAGGACAGGAAGCTCAGCAAAATTTCTGGGTCAGCAGGAAATTGAGTAGAATTATAATTTTGGAAATATTTACACTAAAGTATATGGATGCATAGCTACTGTATGTTTTGAGTCAGGCAGGGGCACTTATTCAATAGACTTTTTAGTTAGTCTCTTCCTAAGAGATATTTCATCTTCTCTTTAAAATAACTTTTCAGCACTTGACCACTGAAAAAGTAGCAAAAAGTAAGTGGCAAACTATTATTAAAATTATTTTGTGTATTTTCTTGCTTGCTGGTGTTTTTTGTCAAATTGTGAAATATCACCTATAAGAAACCTCAGGAGAGGAGAACATTTTTCATCTTCTCTGTAAAATAATTTGTTAGCCACTTTGTAGTTGTAAAAGCACCATAACGTATGTGAAAGGGTCTTATAGAAATTATTCTAAGTATTTTCTTGCTTGCTGGTGGTTTAAAAGATATTTAATTAACTTATAAAAATATCACCTAGGAGAAAGGTCAAGAGAAAAAGTTAATTGCATATGGACCCGGGTGTTTAAATAGACAATTGCTTTGAAATGATGGTTAGTAAAGCAGAGTGACATATAAAGTTCATATGCATTCCACATAATTATAATTTTGGACATGGGAATATTACATTTCATAGTTTGTACCATTGATGTATATAAATCTGTCATATTTAAAGCAGGTTCTTGATTTATTTTTCATGTATTCATCATTGGCATAGGAGCCACGGTCGCAGCAGTCGCCTGTGCGACCGGGCCCGGGGCCGCTATGGGGCCGCTCGTCCTCCCCATGTGTAACACTCTTGCGGCACTGCTCCTTGTGTCCTGCACTGCAGAGGAATCATCAGCGTGCTCTGCACTGTCCCGGGACACTTGTACAGATACACAGAGCAAAGAAGGACCCCACACTCCTCCCCAAGCTGGCTCTCAAGTGCCTATTGAAGTAAGCAAAGTTTTTTTTTAAACACTGGGAAACGGGCACACAGGAGTCGGCCTACAGAGCAGAGGAAAGTGGGGTCCTTCTAGCCTCTGTGTGTAACTTCAAATGTGCCCCAGGATACTGCAGAGCGGTGATGGACTGAGATTTTGCTGCCTGAGGCTTTGTAGGTCTGAGCTGTATACACCCCTCCCCATTGTCTCTCCTGTGTCCCTGGCTGTCTCTCCTGTGTCCCTGGCTGTCTCTCCTGTGTCTCTGGCTGTCTCTCCCCCGTGTCCCTGGCTGTCTCTCCCGTGTCCCTGGCTGTCTCTCCTGTACGGGCAGAACGGAGGGGGCTGTGAAGCTGAATACAGAGGCTGCCGCTGCACGATCATTGCTGGATAAAGGAAAGGCGAGCCAGGCTTGCTGGACATGTTTTTTTTTTTTTTTTTTACATATCTCTGCATGGAGAGGGAGGCTGCCTAATAGGGGAGGGATCGGGGGGGGGGGGGTGTATAGTCCTGGGGGGGCTCCTAATTTTGGGGGCACATATGGCTAGCCATACACCAGGGGGACCAGAAAAGTTAGCTCTCTCCAGTTTAAACTGTGAGATGAGCTAACACAAGGGGCACATCTGGCTAGCTATGCTTTGGGGGAGGGGGGGGTAATAGCAAGGTCACATCTGGCTATATACACATGGGCGGGGGCTGACCTAATACCAGGGGCACATCTGGCTATATACTGGGGGGGGGGCTAATTCCAGGGGCACATCTGGCTATCTATACTGGGAGGGCCTAATACCAGGGGACACATCTGACTATACTAGGGGGGCAGATATTGGGGGGCACATCTGGCTATACTGAGGGGTTGATACTGGGGACACGTCTGGCTATCTACCTTGGGGGGGGGGGACAATACCGGTGGCATGTTTTTATATACGGTAGCACTTTTTATTTTAAACTGGAATGGGTAAAACTGAGAAATAATGAATTTTTTTCTTTTTCCCCTCTTTTTTTCCCACTAAAATGCATAGAAAACAACATTTTTCATGGGACAAAATATCCCCAATGAAAGTCAAATTTGTCCTGAAAAAAATGATATCTAGATCATTTAAGTGTCATGAGTGAGGATAAAGTTATGGCCGATTAAATAGGGACATAGCTGAAACGTCAAAACCACTCTGGTCCATAAGGGGAAAACAAGGTCTGGATGCGAAGTAGTTAATGTAGGAGGGGGGGGGGGGGGGGGGGGCAGGTCCAAATTCTGCATCGGGCCCCGAGGTTTGTAGCTACGCCACTGTGTATCATATATATATTGTGGTATATACAGTTCACATTGTGCAGTAATAAAAAATATAGAGGCCTAGCAAATAGCAATGCAGTAATGTAAAGATGGTAGATTAGAGTGTATCCATTTATTATATTCCCTTCCAGACCTAGTTACATAAGTTTTGTTTGTACAGCAGCAGTTCATCATCATGGTAATCATGTGAAGACCTGACTGTGTTCATTTAAAAAAAAAAACACTTATTGCTTCAGGGGCATAGATAATCGTCTATGCAAGTCAATGAGAGGTGAATGGGCAGTGAAAATTGCTTTGATCCTGGCCATTAAGGTAAAATATTGTGTATTAATCATTTTAGAAGACATTTAGTTATGTTGTAGAACATGACAGAGATGGGTTCAAGAAAAGGAAACCTTGTTTGAACTTTGTATTAAGATATTCACTGCAGTTGAACACTCTGCAATATATAGTTTGGCTAAACTTCAAAGATAGAGGCCTCAAAATGTTACTATACATTAAGCTGAAATTTTGCTTTTGTTGAGAAAAATAATAATCCTTAAGGGTACATCTGCATGCAGTAATCCTTATTATCAACTTCACTCTTTTTATTTAAGAAACCCCATACTATACAATGCTGAAAAATGTATTTCTGTCTTTTTATCTTTGTATTTGCTAATAACACCATTGCAAGGAGTTCCAAAAAGGGTTTGCTAAATAGCTCTCTGGGTCCACACTGTGCTAATCTGATTATTGAGTTTGTACTCTGTAATTTAACATTATTAAATTAAACTTTCCAGTACAGTCTGCGGCCAGCTATGATTTTTTTTTTCAGACATGCTGACTTTTACTTTATAGCAGTTATAGCAACTTTTTTGTGGATGTGGGTTTCATTTTGCATCAACAACTCTAGGATTAGGGTTCTATGTTACTGGACTGGTGGCTGTCATTTTGGTTTCATGTGTCTAGGCCTTGGGTTAAAAAATAGTTAAACTCGGAACAAACTGGAGCTGCTCAGACCTACTACCATCTGCGGCCACCTGGAGAAGGCTTAAATACCTGTAGGGGACTGAAGAAATATCAAGCTGCAAAGTGCACCTGAGTTCATAAACAATTTGACACACCAAAATCTGCACCCAGAAATGTGCGATCATACATGTACAGCATGTGCATCCCATCGACCAAGGTCTCCAGGGGTAATGTTCCCCAGGATTCACAATCAGGGCCGGATTTGTACATTTTAAAGACCACTGCCACCAGCCCCATCCTGTGATTCCACTGTACTTTGCTATCCTTTGCCATCCTGTATCATGCTTCACTGCCGTGGACTGGATCTGTAACCTCTGTGGTTTAAAGTTAATTTGCTAGTTAATTCCCAGCAGGAATTTTCTCTGACTGCCACCTGGAGTTGGGATTTTTTCCCCCTTAATAGCGAAGTGGCCCAAGCCTTGTAAGCAGAGGCGTAGCAATGGGGATAGCAGCCATAGCCGTTGCTATGGGGCCCCGCGGCAGCCCTACATCACAGGGGGCTCGCAGCTGCCTGAGAGGACTTCTTTTTTTTAAATTTAATTATACTGCCGCCCCGGGCCCCCCTGCCCCCCTCCCTCACCTCGGCGGGCCCCCCTCCTTTTCCGAGCGGCGGGAGGTGCGGCATATTCAGCAGGCTCCGGCAGGGTAATCAGAAGCTAGAGGTTCAGCTGCCTCCTGGGCTACGCTGTCTCCTCTGTATGCTGCGCGCACTGCTTCCTGGTTTATTGCGCGCGGCATACAGAGTAGACACCGTAGCCCAGGAGGCAGCTGAACCTCTAGCTTCTGATTACCCCGCCGGAGCCTGCTGAATATGCCGCACCTCCCGCCGCTCGTAAAAGGAGGGGGGACCTCGGACCCCAGGTGAGGCAGGGGGGGATAGGAGTCGGGCCCCCTACCCCACTAAACTACCCGGCTGCCTAACCAAGGCTACCTAACTGCCCGCCCACCCACCTGGCTACCTAACTGCCCGCCCACCAACCCGGCTACCTAACTGCCCGGCCGCCCACCCATCTGCTCACCAGAGATGCTCAGCAGAGCTTGAATATTCGAGTAGCTCGAATAATCGAGCTCTTTTTCAGCTATTCGAGCTCGGTATTCGAGCTCGAATAGCTGCAGCAATTCGAATGGGCTATTCGAGTTCACTCGAATATCCCATTCACTATTCGAGCTATTCGAACAAACAGCGGTATTCGAGCTCGAATACCGAGCTCGAATAGCGTCATAGCCCAGATTGATGTCCTTCGAGCCAATCAGAGGGCTCCCAGGCCCTCTGATGGCAGCCAATCACAGAGGGGGGGACCCTGGCCAGCCCCTACCCTATAAATAGCGGCCGCCATGTTAGGTTTTTCCATCCTTGCTTGAGACTTGTACAGAGAGAGATCTGCTCCTTTGTGCTTTGGCTTAGCAAGTGCTCTATTGTGGTCAATCACCTAGCGTTTTTGCTCACATACACCTGCTATACACACCTATATTGTTGTTAGCTAGATAGAGATTGTATTTTAGTTAGTAGTTTGTGTGTTACATAGAGACAGCTGCTGCTGCAGGCAAGCTTACACAGCTTTAGGCCTCAGGGCCTTGCCTGTGTGGGCAGCTGTCCTCCTGACTGTACTCTGTTTATTTCTCATCTATTTCCGCTGTGTATTCTACTCTGTGTTGTCCTTTAATTACTACTGATTATTGTATTTTGTAGTTGTACTGTACTAGGGACACTCACTGTCACTGTTCATAGGCTAGCTCCTGCGTGTGTGTGTGCGTGCACTGTCTGTAGTGTACAGTACACACACTCTATTTCCTTCTACTGAATCATCTGATTACTACTGATTATTGTATTTTCTAGTTGTACTAGTGTACTAGGGGAAACACTCACTGTTCACTGTTCACTGTTCACACTCACTGATTACTGATTATTGTATTTTGTACTTGTACTGTACTAGTAATCACTTAGCGATCTAATCACTTAGTGATTAGTGTCACCTCACCCACCAACCCACTCCATTAAAGTACCCCACTTTTTCACCCGCCCTTTTAAGAAAACTTTTTTGTTTACGCCCAAAACATCTAAGATGTCTGGAAGTGGCAGCCAGCGTGATTTGGGCAAAGGGAAGGGCAGCAAGGGAATCAGGAGGAGAGGGAGCAGCATTGTGGCAAGCCGCGCCACCATGCACAGTTCCGCAGCAGCAGCAGCTGCGTCAGTGGCTAACATTCCGCCTATAGCCACTAGCCATGGACGCCTTGAGCGCCCAGCAGGACCATCTGCAACTCATGCTGCAGAGACACAGCAGCAGCAGCATGTAGTACCTGCTCCTATTTTCCTCCAGCCGGGTCGGAAACGTCCCATTGAGGAAAAGGATGCAGCCACTGTGGTGCAACTGATGACGGAGGATGAGTAGCCCGCCATCAGCTCTGCATCCGAGGCCTCCACCCTCACCACCACCACCACCCCTGTTCACAGCAGCCGCCCAGCAGGGCCTGGGGAGGAGGCCAGTTCACCGTCACAAGTTGGCGACCTGTCATTCAGCAGTATTTTGACCCCAGGCATCATGAGGGAATTGTCTGCTGTTGTCTGCTGTTGTTGGCGATTTTGAGGAGGAGATGCTGATGGGCACTTTGGGGGAGGAGGGATTGGACAGCAAGACTGTGGTGACAGTCAAGCAGCCCATCCAGGCATCAGGAGAGGAGTTTGGGGGGTCATCATCCCAGCAGGACATGTTTCAGGAGGGGGAGGATGATGATGATGACGCTGTGACGGACAAAGACTGGGTGCCACCAGCTCCTGGGGAGGTCATCATCAGCAGCTCTGAGGAGGAGGATGCGCTTGTGGGCCTTGCAAGGAGGCGCATCATTGCAAGCATTGGCAGCAGTAGGCAGATCCCACAGCCTGCTGGTGTCTCAGCAGCAGCAGCATCTGCCAGTACCACCACCAGCCGCACCCAAGCCCCCCCCCCCAACCACCACAGGGAGACAGGCAACAGCGGCTCCAGTCCGTAGGGGGTATTTCACGTCACCAATCTGGCAATTTTTCACCATGCCCACAGTTGACAGCAAGTACGCCACTTGCAACCACTATCAGCGGAAGCTGAGCAGAGGTGCAGACCCCTTAAAGTTCAGCACCAGCTCTCTTCTGAACCATCTTGCTGCTAAACATTACCACCAGCATGAGGAGTTCAAGAGGCTGAAGGCATCTGGCGCTGGCAGTGGCACCACACCCACCACTGCACAGCCTACAGCAGCAGCAGCAACAGCAGCCACCCACCCTCCTGCTCCTCCAGCACCATCAGCAGGAGTGCGGAAACGCACTGCTCCTCCCCCACTCTGCAACTCCTGCCGCCGACACTGAGGCCTGTTCTGGCAGCCAGTCCTCAGTGGCCTCCTCTGCTCCTTCCAGTGATTCCCGTGCCAGCAAAAGGCAATGCCAGAGCCTTTTGAGCGAGTCCTTCCAGGGGGTGGTTAGGGCTCTGCCTCCCAGCAACCGTCGCGTGCGGCAGCTGGCACGGGCCATGTGCTCCCAACTCCTGCCGTACACGCTTGTGCAGCAGGGGAGCGACATGCGTGCGCTGCTTGCTTGTGCAGCCCCAGACTTGCAGCTCCCCAGCAGACACTTCTTTGCCCGCCAGGTCACGCCTGCACTGCACCGCTTTGTGATGGCCAATGTGGAGCGAGGGCTGGAGCACGCGGTTGGTGAAAGGGTCCACGTCACCATGGACTCCTGGAGCAGCCGCTTCGGGACAGGCCGCTACCTGTCCTTCACTGTCCACTGGGTCAGCTTGGTGGAAGGGGGTGAGGATGGGAGAGCAGCAGCGGGCACAGCAGCAGCAGCAGCAACACAGTGGGTGGTGCCACCCCGCAGGGTCAGGGGAACTGCAGCAGGTTCCTCCGATCCTCTGCCATCCTCCGGCACACCTGGCCAAACCCCCCGCCTCAGCAGCAGCGTGAAGCCACGCCACTGCCAAGCGCTGCTGCAGTTGGTCAGCCTTGGGAAGACCAAACTGACAGCAACCCATGTGTTGGCCAAACTCCAGGAGCAGGAGAGGAGTTGGCTGACCCCCAGAGGCCTCAGAGTCGGAGAGGTGGTGGCCGACAATGGGGCCAATCTGGTTGCCGCAATCAACAGGGGAAACCTGACCCACATCCCCTGTCTTGCCCACGTGCTGAACCTGGTGGTGCAGAAGTTCTTGCGCACCTACCAGGGGATGGGCGAACTGCTGGAAACGGCAAGGAATGTTGTGCGTCACTTCCGGCGCTCGCCTGCAGCCTCTGTGAGCCTGGAAGACGTGCAAAAGGAGCTGGAGCTTCCACGCCATCGGCTGATCCTTGACGTTCCAACTCGCTGGAACTCCACCCTGGCAATGTTGGAGCGTCTGTTGGAGTGTCAACCAGGGACAAGACCAGCAACATCCCGTCCATCGTCCCCGATGACGACTGGGGGCACATGCAGCAGGTGTGCTTAGTGCTGCTGGCTCCCTTTCTGCAGGCCACCAACATGGTGAGCAGGGACCATGCTATGGTGTGCGAGTGGGTGCCCCTGGTTTGTATGCTGGACAGGGCCCTCGATGCTTTGCTGGAACAGGGAGCGGCAGCCATGGCCCAGCAGGAGCGGCATGCAGCTGCACAAGTCCACCCTCCCTCACCTCGGCGGGCCCCCCTCCTTTTCCGAGCGGCGGGAGGTGCGGCATATTCAGCAGGCTCCGGCAGGGTAATCAGAAGCTAGAGGTTCAGCTGCCTCCTGGGCTACGCTGTCTCCTCTGTATGCTGCGCGCACTGCTTCCTGGTTTATTGCGCGCGGCATACAGAGTAGACACCGTAGCCCAGGAGGCAGCTGAACCTCTAGCTTCTGATTACCCCGCCGGAGCCTGCTGAATATGCCGCACCTCCCGCCGCTCGTAAAAGGAGGGGGGACCTCGGACCCCAGGTGAGGCAGGGGGGGATAGGAGTCGGGCCCCCTACCCCACTAAACTACCCGGCTGCCTAACCAAGGCTACCTAACTGCCCGCCCACCCACCTGGCTACCTAACTGCCCGCCCACCAACCCGGCTACCTAACTGCCCGGCCCCCCACCCACCCATCTGCTCACCAGAGATGCTCAGCAGAGCTTGAATATTCGAGTAGCTCGAATAATCGAGCTCTTTTTCAGCTATTCGAGCTCGGTATTCGAGCTCGAATAGCTGCAGCAATTCGAATGGGCTATTCGAGTTCACTCGAATATCCCATTCACTATTCGAGCTATTCGAACAAACAGCGGTATTCGAGCTCGAATACCGAGCTCGAATAGCGTCATAGCCCAGATTGATGTCCTTCGAGCCAATCAGAGGGCTCTCAGGCCCTCTGATGGCAGCCAATCACAGAGGGGGGGACCCTGGCCAGCCCCTACCCTATAAATAGCGGCCGCCATGTTAGGTTTTTCCATCCTTGCTTGAGACTTGTACAGAGAGAGATCTGCTCCTTTGTGCTTTGGCTTAGCAAGTGCTCTATTGTGGTCAATCACCTAGCGTTTTTGCTCACATACACCTGCTATACACACCTATATTGTTGTTAGCTAGATAGAGATTGTATTTTAGTTAGTAGTTTGTGTGTTACATAGAGACAGCTGCTGCTGCAGGCAAGCTTACACAGCTTTAGGCCTCAGGGCCTTGCCTGTGTGGGCAGCTGTCCTCCTGACTGTACTCTGTTTATTTCTCATCTATTTCCGCTGTGTATTCTACTCTGTGTTGTCCTTTAATTACTACTGATTATTGTATTTTGTAGTTGTACTGTACTAGGGACACTCACTGTCACTGTTCATAGGCTAGCTCCTGCGTGTGTGTGTGCGTGCACTGTCTGTAGTGTACAGTACACACACTCTATTTCCTTCTACTGAATCATCTGATTACTACTGATTATTGTATTTTCTAGTTGTACTAGTGTACTAGGGGAAACACTCACTGTTCACTGTTCACTGTTCACACTCACTGATTACTGATTATTGTATTTTGTACTTGTACTGTACTAGTAATCACTTAGCGATCTAATCACTTAGTGATTAGTGTCACCTCACCCACCAACCCACTCCATTAAAGTACCCCACTTTTTCACCCGCCCTTTTAAGAAAACTTTTTTGTTTACGCCCAAAACATCTAAGATGTCTGGAAGTGGCAGCCAGCGTGATTTGGGCAAAGGGAAGGGCAGCAAGGGAATCAGGAGGAGAGGGAGCAGCATTGTGGCAAGCCGCGCCACCATGCACAGTTCCGCAGCAGCAGCAGCTGCGTCAGTGGCTAACATTCCGCCTATAGCCACTAGCCATGGACGCCTTGAGCGCCCAGCAGGACCATCTGCAACTCACGCTGCAGAGACACAGCAGCAGCAGCATGTAGTACCTGCTCCTATTTTCCTCCAGCCGGGTCGGAAACGTCCCATTGAGGAAAAGGATGCAGCCACTGTGGTGCAACTGATGACGGAGGATGAGTAGCCCGCCATCAGCTCTGCATCCGAGGCCTCCACCCTCACCACCACCACCACCCCTGTTCACAGCAGCCGCCCAGCAGGGCCTGGGGAGGAGGCCAGTTCACCGTCACAAGTTGGCGACCTGTCATTCAGCAGTATTTTGACCCCAGGCATCATGAGGGAATTGTCTGCTGTTGTCTGCTGTTGTTGGCGATTTTGAGGAGGAGATGCTGATGGGCACTTTGGGGGAGGAGGGATTGGACAGCAAGACTGTGGTGACAGTCAAGCAGCCCATCCAGGCATCAGGAGAGGAGTTTGGGGGGTCATCATCCCAGCAGGACATGTTTCAGGAGGGGGAGGATGATGATGATGACGCTGTGACGGACAAAGACTGGGTGCCACCAGCTCCTGGGGAGGTCATCATCAGCAGCTCTGAGGAGGAGGATGCGCTTGTGGGCCTTGCAAGGAGGCGCATCATTGCAAGCATTGGCAGCAGTAGGCAGATCCCACAGCCTGCTGGTGTCTCAGCAGCAGCAGCATCTGCCAGTACCACCACCAGCCGCACCCAAGCCCCCCCCCCCCAACCACCACAGGGAGACAGGCAACAGCGGCTCCAGTCCGTAGGGGGTATTTCACGTCACCAATCTGGCAATTTTTCACCATGCCCACAGTTGACAGCAAGTACGCCACTTGCAACCACTATCAGCGGAAGCTGAGCAGAGGTGCAGACCCCTTAAAGTTCAGCACCAGCTCTCTTCTGAACCATCTTGCTGCTAAACATTACCACCAGCATGAGGAGTTCAAGAGGCTGAAGGCATCTGGCGCTGGCAGTGGCACCACACCCACCACTGCACAGCCTACAGCAGCAGCAGCAACAGCAGCCACCCGCCCTCCTGCTCCTCCAGCACCATCAGCAGGAGTGCGGAAACGCACTGCTCCTCCCCCACTCTGCAACTCCTGCCGCCGACACTGAGGCCTGTTCTGGCAGCCAGTCCTCAGTGGCCTCCTCTGCTCCTTCCAGTGATTCCCGTGCCAGCAAAAGGCGATGCCAGAGCCTTTTGAGCGAGTCCTTCCAGGGGGTGGTTAGGGCTCTGCCTCCCAGCAACCGTCGCGTGCGGCAGCTGAACGGCTTGCTGGCACGGGCCATGTGCTCCCAACTCCTGCCGTACACGCTTGTGCAGCAGGGGAGCGACATGCGTGCGCTGCTTGCTTGTGCAGCCCCAGACTTGCAGCTCCCCAGCAGACACTTCTTTGCCCGCCAGGTCACGCCTGCACTGCACCGCTTTGTGATGGCCAATGTGGAGCGAGGGCTGGAGCACGCGGTTGGTGAAAGGGTCCACGTCACCATGGACTCCTGGAGCAGCCGCTTCGGGACAGGCCGCTACCTGTCCTTCACTGTCCACTGGGTCAGCTTGGTGGAAGGGGGTGAGGATGGGAGAGCAGCAGCGGGCACAGCAGCAGCAGCAGCAACACAGTGGGTGGTGCCACCCCGCAGGGTCAGGGGAACTGCAGCAGGTTCCTCCGATCCTCTGCCATCCTCCGGCACACCTGGCCAAACCCCCCGCCTCAGCAGCAGCGTGAAGCCACGCCACTGCCAAGCGCTGCTGCAGTTGGTCAGCCTTGGGAAGACCAAACTGACAGCAACCCATGTGTTGGCCAAACTCCAGGAGCAGGAGAGGAGTTGGCTGACCCCCAGAGGCCTCAGAGTCGGAGAGGTGGTGGCCGACAATGGGGCCAATCTGGTTGCCGCAATCAACAGGGGAAACCTGACCCACATCCCCTGTCTTGCCCACGTGCTGAACCTGGTGGTGCAGAAGTTCTTGCGCACCTACCAGGGGATGGGCGAACTGCTGGAAACGGCAAGGAATGTTGTGCGTCACTTCCGGCGCTCGCCTGCAGCCTCTGTGAGCCTGGAAGACGTGCAAAAGGAGCTGGAGCTTCCACGCCATCGGCTGATCCTTGACGTTCCAACTCGCTGGAACTCCACCCTGGCAATGTTGGAGCGTCTGTTGGAGTGTCAACCAGGGACAAGACCAGCAACATCCCGTCCATCGTCCCCGATGACGACTGGGGGCACATGCAGCAGGTGTGCTTAGTGCTGGCTCCCTTTCTGCAGGCCACCAACATGGTGAGCAGGGACCATGCTATGGTGTGCGAGTGGGTGCCCCTGGTTTGTATGCTGGACAGGGCCCTCGATGCTTTGCTGGAACAGGGAGCGGCAGCCATGGCCCAGCAGGAGCGGCATGCAGCTGCACAAGTCCACCCTCCCTCACCTCGGCGGGCCCCCCTCCTTTTCCGAGCGGCGGGAGGTGCGGCATATTCAGCAGGCTCCGGCAGGGTAATCAGAAGCTAGAGGTTCAGCTGCCTCCTGGGCTACGCTGTCTCCTCTGTATGCTGCGCGCACTGCTTCCTGGTTTATTGCGCGCGGCATACAGAGTAGACACCGTAGCCCAGGAGGCAGCTGAACCTCTAGCTTCTGATTACCCCGCCGGAGCCTGCTGAATATGCCGCACCTCCCGCCGCTCGTAAAAGGAGGGGGGACCTCGGACCCCAGGTGAGGCAGGGGGGGATAGGAGTCGGGCCCCCTACCCCACTAAACTACCCGGCTGCCTAACCAAGGCTACCTAACTGCCCGCCCACCCACCTGGCTACCTAACTGCCCGCCCACCAACCCGGCTACCTAACTGCCCGGCCGCCCACCCACCCATCTGCTCACCAGAGATGCTCAGCAGAGCTTGAATATTCGAGTAGCTCGAATAATCTAGCTCTTTTTCAGCTATTCGAGCTCGGTATTCGAGCTCGAATAGCTGCAGCAATTCGAATGGGCTATTCGAGTTCACTCGAATATCCCATTCACTATTCGAGCTATTCGAACAAACAGCGGTATTCGAGCTCGAATACCGAGCTCGAATAGCGTCATAGCCCAGATTGATGTCCTTCGAGCCAATCAGAGGGCTCTCAGGCCCTCTGATGGCAGCCAATCACAGAGGGGGGGACCCTGGCCAGCCCCTACCCTATAAATAGCGGCCGCCATGTTAGGTTTTTCCATCCTTGCTTGAGACTTGTACAGAGAGAGATCTGCTCCTTTGTGCTTTGGCTTAGCAAGTGCTCTATTGTGGTCAATCACCTAGCGTTTTTGCTCACATACACCTGCTATACACACCTATATTGTTGTTAGCTAGATAGAGATTGTATTTTAGTTAGTAGTTTGTGTGTTACATAGAGACAGCTGCTGCTGCAGGCAAGCTTACACAGCTTTAGGCCTCAGGGCCTTGCCTGTGTGGGCAGCTGTCCTCCTGACTGTACTCTGTTTATTTCTCATCTATTTCCGCTGTGTATTCTACTCTGTGTTGTCCTTTAATTACTACTGATTATTGTATTTTGTAGTTGTACTGTACTAGGGACACTCACTGTCACTGTTCATAGGCTAGCTCCTGCGTGTGTGTGTGCGTGCACTGTCTGTAGTGTACAGTACACACACTCTATTTCCTTCTACTGAATCATCTGATTACTACTGATTATTGTATTTTCTAGTTGTACTAGTGTACTAGGGGAAACACTCACTGTTCACTGTTCACTGTTCACACTCACTGATTACTGATTATTGTATTTTGTACTTGTACTGTACTAGTAATCACTTAGCGATCTAATCACTTAGTGATTAGTGTCACCTCACCCACCAACCCACTCCATTAAAGTACCCCATTTTTTCACCCGCCCTTTTAAGAAAACTTTTTTGTTTACGCCCAAAACATATAAGATGTCTGGAAGTGGCAGCCAGCGTGATTTGGGCAAAGGGAAGGGCAGCAAGGGAATCAGGAGGAGAGGGAGCAGCATTGTGGCAAGCCGCGCCACCATGCACAGTTCCGCAGCAGCAGCAGCTGCGTCAGTGGCTAACATTCCGCCTATAGCCACTAGCCATGGACGCCTTGAGCGCCCAGCAGGACCATCTGCAACTCACGCTGCAGAGACACAGCAGCAGCAGCATGTAGTACCTGCTCCTATTTTCCTCCAGCCGGGTCGGAAACGTCCCATTGAGGAAAAGGATGCAGCCACTGTGGTGCAACTGATGACGGAGGATGAGTAGCCCGCCATCAGCTCTGCATCCGAGGCCTCCACCCTCACCACCACCACCACCCCTGTTCACAGCAGCCGCCCAGCAGGGCCTGGGGAGGAGGCCAGTTCACCGTCACAAGTTGGCGACCTGTCATTCAGCAGTATTTTGACCCCAGGCATCATGAGGGAATTGTCTGCTGTTGTCTGCTGTTGTTGGCGATTTTGAGGAGGAGATGCTGATGGGCACTTTGGGGGAGGAGGGATTGGACAGCAAGACTGTGGTGACAGTCAAGCAGCCCATCCAGGCATCAGGAGAGGAGTTTGGGGGGTCATCATCCCAGCAGGACATGTTTCAGGAGGGGGAGGATGATGATGATGACGCTGTGACGGACAAAGACTGGGTGCCACCAGCTCCTGGGGAGGTCATCATCAGCAGCTCTGAGGAGGAGGATGCGCTTGTGGGCCTTGCAAGGAGGCGCATCATTGCAAGCATTGGCAGCAGTAGGCAGATCCCACAGCCTGCTGGTGTCTCAGCAGCAGCAGCATCTGCCAGTACCACCACCAGCCGCACCCAAGCCCCCCCCCCCCAACCACCACAGGGAGACAGGCAACAGCGGCTCCAGTCCGTAGGGGGTATTTCACGTCACCAATCTGGCAATTTTTCACCATGCCCACAGTTGACAGCAAGTACGCCACTTGCAACCACTATCAGCGGAAGCTGAGCAGAGGTGCAGACCCCTTAAAGTTCAGCACCAGCTCTCTTCTGAACCATCTTGCTGCTAAACATTACCACCAGCATGAGGAGTTCAAGAGGCTGAAGGCATCTGGCGCTGGCAGTGGCACCACACCCACCACTGCACAGCCTACAGCAGCAGCAGCAACAGCAGCCACCCGCCCTCCTGCTCCTCCAGCACCATCAGCAGGAGTGCGGAAACGCACTGCTCCTCCCCCACTCTGCAACTCCTGCCGCCGACACTGAGGCCTGTTCTGGCAGCCAGTCCTCAGTGGCCTCCTCTGCTCCTTCCAGTGATTCCCGTGCCAGCAAAAGGCGATGCCAGAGCCTTTTGAGCGAGTCCTTCCAGGGGGTGGTTAGGGCTCTGCCTCCCAGCAACCGTCGCGTGCGGCAGCTGAACGGCTTGCTGGCACGGGCCATGTGCTCCCAACTCCTGCCGTACACGCTTGTGCAGCAGGGGAGCGACATGCGTGCGCTGCTTGCTTGTGCAGCCCCAGACTTGCAGCTCCCCAGCAGACACTTCTTTGCCCGCCAGGTCACGCCTGCACTGCACCGCTTTGTGATGGCCAATGTGGAGCGAGGGCTGGAGCACGCGGTTGGTGAAAGGGTCCACGTCACCATGGACTCCTGGAGCAGCCGCTTCGGGACAGGCCGCTACCTGTCCTTCACTGTCCACTGGGTCAGCTTGGTGGAAGGGGGTGAGGATGGGAGAGCAGCAGCGGGCACAGCAGCAGCAGCAGCAACACAGTGGGTGGTGCCACCCCGCAGGGTCAGGGGAACTGCAGCAGGTTCCTCCGATCCTCTGCCATCCTCCGGCACACCTGGCCAAACCCCCCGCCTCAGCAGCAGCGTGAAGCCACGCCACTGCCAAGCGCTGCTGCAGTTGGTCAGCCTTGGGAAGACCAAACTGACAGCAACCCATGTGTTGGCCAAACTCCAGGAGCAGGAGAGGAGTTGGCTGACCCCCAGAGGCCTCAGAGTCGGAGAGGTGGTGGCCGACAATGGGGCCAATCTGGTTGCCGCAATCAACAGGGGAAACCTGACCCACATCCCCTGTCTTGCCCACGTGCTGAACCTGGTGGTGCAGAAGTTCTTGCGCACCTACCAGGGGATGGGCGATCTGCTGGAAACGGCAAGGAATGTTGTGCGTCACTTCCGGCGCTCGCCTGCAGCCTCTGTGAGCCTGGAAGACGTGCAAAAGGAGCTGGAGCTTCCACGCCATCGGCTGATCCTTGACGTTCCAACTCGCTGGAACTCCACCCTGGCAATGTTGGAGCGTCTGTTGGAGTGTCAACCAGGGACAAGACCAGCAACATCCCGTCCATCGTCCCCGATGACGACTGGGGGCACATGCAGCAGGTGTGCTTAGTGCTGGCTCCCTTTCTGCAGGCCACCAACATGGTGAGCAGGGACCATGCTATGGTGTGCGAGTGGGTGCCCCTGGTTTGTATGCTGGACAGGGCCCTCGATGCTTTGCTGGAACAGGGAGCGGCAGCCATGGCCCAGCAGGAGCGGCATGCAGCTGCACAAGTCCACCCTCCCTCACCTCGGCGGGCCCCCCTCCTTTTCCGAGCGGCGGGAGGTGCGGCATATTCAGCAGGCTCCGGCAGGGTAATCAGAAGCTAGAGGTTCAGCTGCCTCCTGGGCTACGCTGTCTCCTCTGTATGCTGCGCGCACTGCTTCCTGGTTTATTGCGCGCGGCATACAGAGTAGACACCGTAGCCCAGGAGGCAGCTGAACCTCTAGCTTCTGATTACCCCGCCGGAGCCTGCTGAATATGCCGCACCTCCCGCCGCTCGTAAAAGGAGGGGGGACCTCGGACCCCAGGTGAGGCAGGGGGGGATAGGAGTCGGGCCCCCTACCCCACTAAACTACCCGGCTGCCTAACCAAGGCTACCTAACTGCCCGCCCACCCACCTGGCTACCTAACTGCCCGCCCACCAACCCGGCTACCTAACTGCCCGGCCGCCCACCCACCCATCTGCTCACCAGAGATGCTCAGCAGAGCTTGAATATTCGAGTAGCTCGAATAATCGAGCTCTTTTTCAGCTATTCGAGCTCGGTATTCGAGCTCGAATAGCTGCAGCAATTCGAATGGGCTATTCGAGTTCACTCGAATATCCCATTCACTATTCGAGCTATTCGAACAAACAGCGGTATTCGAGCTCGAATACCGAGCTCGAATAGCGTCATAGCCCAGATTGATGTCCTTTGAGCCAATCAGAGGGCTCTCAGGCCCTCTGATGGCAGCCAATCACAGAGGGGGGGACCCTGGCCAGCCCCTACCCTATAAATAGCGGCCGCCATGTTAGGTTTTTCCATCCTTGCTTGAGACTTGTACAGAGAGAGATCTGCTCCTTTGTGCTTTGGCTTAGCAAGTGCTCTATTGTGGTCAATCACCTAGCGTTTTTGCTCACATACACCTGCTATACACACCTATATTGTTGTTAGCTAGATAGAGATTGTATTTTAGTTAGTAGTTTGTGTGTTACATAGAGACAGCTGCTGCTGCAGGCAAGCTTACACAGCTTTAGGCCTCAGGGCCTTGCCTGTGTGGGCAGCTGTCCTCCTGACTGTACTCTGTTTATTTCTCATCTATTTCCGCTGTGTATTCTACTCTGTGTTGTCCTTTAATTACTACTGATTATTGTATTTTGTAGTTGTACTGTACTAGGGACACTCACTGTCACTGTTCATAGGCTAGCTCCTGCGTGTGTGTGTGCGTGCACTGTCTGTAGTGTACAGTACACACACTCTATTTCCTTCTACTGAATCATCTGATTACTACTGATTATTGTATTTTCTAGTTGTACTAGTGTACTAGGGGAAACACTCACTGTTCACTGTTCACTGTTCACACTCACTGATTACTGATTATTGTATTTTGTACTTGTACTGTACTAGTAATCACTTAGCGATCTAATCACTTAGTGATTAGTGTCACCTCACCCACCAACCCACTCCATTAAAGTACCCCACTTTTTCACCCGCCCTTTTAAGAAAACTTTTTTGTTTACGCCCAAAACATATAAGATGTCTGGAAGTGGCAGCCAGCGTGATTTGGGCAAAGGGAAGGGCAGCAAGGGAATCAGGAGGAGAGGGAGCAGCATTGTGGCAAGCCGCGCCACCATGCACAGTTCCGCAGCAGCAGCAGCTGCGTCAGTGGCTAACATTCCGCCTATAGCCACTAGCCATGGACGCCTTGAGCGCCCAGCAGGACCATCTGCAACTCACGCTGCAGAGACACAGCAGCAGCAGCATGTAGTACCTGCTCCTATTTTCCTCCAGCCGGGTCGGAAACGTCCCATTGAGGAAAAGGATGCAGCCACTGTGGTGCAACTGATGACGGAGGATGAGTAGCCCGCCATCAGCTCTGCATCCGAGGCCTCCACCCTCACCACCACCACCACCCCTGTTCACAGCAGCCGCCCAGCAGGGCCTGGGGAGGAGGCCAGTTCACCGTCACAAGTTGGCGACCTGTCATTCAGCAGTATTTTGACCCCAGGCATCATGAGGGAATTGTCTGCTGTTGTCTGCTGTTGTTGGCGATTTTGAGGAGGAGATGCTGATGGGCACTTTGGGGGAGGAGGGATTGGACAGCAAGACTGTGGTGACAGTCAAGCAGCCCATCCAGGCATCAGGAGAGGAGTTTGGGGGGTCATCATCCCAGCAGGACATGTTTCAGGAGGGGGAGGATGATGATGATGACGCTGTGACGGACAAAGACTGGGTGCCACCAGCTCCTGGGGAGGTCATCATCAGCAGCTCTGAGGAGGAGGATGCGCTTGTGGGCCTTGCAAGGAGGCGCATCATTGCAAGCATTGGCAGCAGTAGGCAGATCCCACAGCCTGCTGGTGTCTCAGCAGCAGCAGCATCTGCCAGTACCACCACCAGCCGCACCCAAGCCCCCCCCCCCCAACCACCACAGGGAGACAGGCAACAGCGGCTCCAGTCCGTAGGGGGTATTTCACGTCACCAATCTGGCAATTTTTCACCATGCCCACAGTTGACAGCAAGTACGCCACTTGCAACCACTATCAGCGGAAGCTGAGCAGAGGTGCAGACCCCTTAAAGTTCAGCACCAGCTCTCTTCTGAACCATCTTGCTGCTAAACATTACCACCAGCATGAGGAGTTCAAGAGGCTGAAGGCATCTGGCGCTGGCAGTGGCACCACACCCACCACTGCACAGCCTACAGCAGCAGCAGCAACAGCAGCCACCCGCCCTCCTGCTCCTCCAGCACCATCAGCAGGAGTGCGGAAACGCACTGCTCCTCCCCCACTCTGCAACTCCTGCCGCCGACACTGAGGCCTGTTCTGGCAGCCAGTCCTCAGTGGCCTCCTCTGCTCCTTCCAGTGATTCCCGTGCCAGCAAAAGGCGATGCCAGAGCCTTTTGAGCGAGTCCTTCCAGGGGGTGGTTAGGGCTCTGCCTCCCAGCAACCGTCGCGTGCGGCAGCTGAACGGCTTGCTGGCACGGGCCATGTGCTCCCAACTCCTGCCGTACACGCTTGTGCAGCAGGGGAGCGACATGCGTGCGCTGCTTGCTTGTGCAGCCCCAGACTTGCAGCTCCCCAGCAGACACTTCTTTGCCCGCCAGGTCACGCCTGCACTGCACCGCTTTGTGATGGCCAATGTGGAGCGAGGGCTGGAGCACGCGGTTGGTGAAAGGGTCCACGTCACCATGGACTCCTGGAGCAGCCGCTTCGGGACAGGCCGCTACCTGTCCTTCACTGTCCACTGGGTCAGCTTGGTGGAAGGGGGTGAGGATGGGAGAGCAGCAGCGGGCACAGCAGCAGCAGCAGCAACACAGTGGGTGGTGCCACCCCGCAGGGTCAGGGGAACTGCAGCAGGTTCCTCCGATCCTCTGCCATCCTCCGGCACACCTGGCCAAACCCCCCGCCTCAGCAGCAGCGTGAAGCCACGCCACTGCCAAGCGCTGCTGCAGTTGGTCAGCCTTGGGAAGACCAAACTGACAGCAACCCATGTGTTGGCCAAACTCCAGGAGCAGGAGAGGAGTTGGCTGACCCCCAGAGGCCTCAGAGTCGGAGAGGTGGTGGCCGACAATGGGGCCAATCTGGTTGCCGCAATCAACAGGGGAAACCTGACCCACATCCCCTGTCTTGCCCACGTGCTGAACCTGGTGGTGCAGAAGTTCTTGCGCACCTACCAGGGGATGGGCGAACTGCTGGAAACGGCAAGGAATGTTGTGCGTCACTTCCGGCGCTCGCCTGCAGCCTCTGTGAGCCTGGAAGACGTGCAAAAGGAGCTGGAGCTTCCACGCCATCGGCTGATCCTTGACGTTCCAACTCGCTGGAACTCCACCCTGGCAATGTTGGAGCGTCTGGTTGAACAGAAGCACGCTGTCAACCAGGGACAAGACCAGCAACATCCCGTCCATCGTCCCCGATGACGACTGGGGGCACATGCAGCAGGTGTGCTTAGTGCTGGCTCCCTTTCTGCAGGCCACCAACATGGTGAGCAGGGACCATGCTATGGTGTGCGAGTGGGTGCCCCTGGTTTGTATGCTGGACAGGGCCCTCGATGCTTTGCTGGAACAGGGAGCGGCAGCCATGGCCCAGCAGGAGCGGCATGCAGCTGCACAAGTCCACCTCTGAGGGGGAGGAGGAGGAGGACTTGGTGGAGGTCCCTGACCTTGCTGCTGATGAGGGGGATCAGCACAGTGCAGCTGAGTTGGTGCGGGGGTGGAGAGAGGATGAGGCGGCAGAGGAGGAGGATGAGGACAGCACTGCCGTTGATGTGCCAGCACACGTGGCCCGCCTCTTCCCAATGGCAGCGCACATGCTGAGGTGCCTGCGCAGGGACCCCAGGGTGATCCAGATGAAGCAGAGGGAGGACATCTGGATCAGCATGATGTTGGACCCGCGCCTCAAGGGGAAGTTGAGCCAGTTCTTGCCTCCTGCAGGAGGAGACCCAGCGCAACAAATAAGGAGCTTGCAGCAGGCCCTTGTTGAGCGCTTGGAGGAAGCCTTCCCCCAGCCTTCCACCCCCCCTGTCCAGCCAGCACAGAGGCAGCAGCAGGTGCCTGCATCCAGCAGCAAGCGCACCACAGACCTGCTGTCTCTCAGCAACGAGCTCTACAGGACTGTAGAGGCTCTAGCAGTGACTAGAGAGGAGGTGCATGCAGCAGCATCCTCCTCCGGTCACAGCCAGCGCCTGACCCGCATGGTGGCTGACTACATGGGGTCCTACAGCGGGCTTGACAGCGATGCCCCTGTTGATCCCATGGAGTATTGGGTCAAGCGCCTGGAGATCTGGAGCGAGCTGGCGCAGTACGCCCTGGAAGTGCTTTCCTGTCCCCCTTCCAGCGTGCTGTCTGAGCGCTGCTTCAGTGCAGCTGGTGGCGTGGTCACCGAGAAACGCTCGCGTCTGTCCCACAAGTCTGTGGACAGACTGATGTTTCTCAAGATGAACCAGGCGTGGGTGGAAGGCGAGTTCCTGGCCCCTGTTGTCGGCGAGAGGGGGACATGAAGTGGGTGCCGGAACCATCGTTAATATGCCTTAGCACCCTTTACCACCTCCTGGCTCCTGCTTACTAAGCCAGCCTGGTTCACTTTGACTATTACGTCGCCTGCAGCCACACATTTTACACCTACAGTGGGCTGCTGTGTACTGCCCTTCTGCTGTCTGTCTGTGTTTCCCACTGCCAGGGTACACAGAATTTACCTTCTGCTGCCACTCTGCCACCAGCTATTACGTCCAACAATAGCTATATCTGTGTAATTTGCTGTAAAAAAAAAAAAATAAATACCAAAAAAAAGGTTTGATTTTTCTGAGGTGCCCGGGTTGAAAACTGTGTTGTCCCAGTTGTGTATTGGACACGATGTGGGCTGCACGACCGCTGTCTGGGACCTCCTGTTGTGTTTATTTACAGCCCTGGTATCACCGCTAGGTACCAGGGCTATTATGTCACGCTGCCTGCCTGCTGCCACACTCACACTACTCCTCCATTCCTCCTGCTGCTGCTGTCTGTTTGTGTTTCCCACTGCCAGGGTACACAGAATTACCTTCTGCTGCCACTCTGCCACCAGCTATTACGTCCAACAATAGCTATATCTGTGTAATTTGCTGTAAAAAAAAAAAAAATTAAATAAAAAAAAAAGGTTTAATTTTTCTGAGGTGCCCAGGTTGAAAACTGTGTTGTCCCAGTTGTGTATTGGACACGATGTGGGCTGCACGACCGCTGTCTGGGACCTCATGCTGTGTATTTACGGCCTGGTACCACCGCTAGGTACCACAGCCTATTATGTCTCGCTGCCTGCTAGGGATGCTCGGAAAATTCCGCGGAATTATAAATTCCGTGATTCCGGCCGGAATTAGGTTAATTCCGATTCCGGTAGTCAAATCGGAATTCCTATACCTCTCAAAACGGAATTCCGCGGAAATTCTATAATTCCGATGGAATTTTCCGGAATAACTTAAAAAAATCTCTCTCTCTCTCTCTCCTCCTCCTCCTCCTCCATCCTCCATCCTCCATCCTCCATCCTCCCTCCTCCCTCCTCCCTCCTCCCTCCTCCCCCTCCTCCCTCCTCCTCCTCCCTCCTCCTCCTCCTCCCTCCTCCTCCCTCCTCCCTCCTCCCTCCTCCTCCCTCCTCCCTCCTCCCTCCTCCTCCTCCCTCCTCCTCCCTCCTCCTCCTCCTCCTCCTCCTCCTCCTCCTCCTCCTCCTCCTCCTCCTCCTCCCTCCTCCTCCTCCCTCCTCCCTCCTCCTCCTCCCTCCTCCTCCTCCCTCCTCCTCCTCCTCCCTCCTCCCTCCTCCCTCCCTCTCCTCCTCCTCCCTCCTCCCTCCTCCTCCCTCCTCCCTCCTCCCTCTCTCCCTCTCCCTCCTCCCTCCTCCCTCCTCCCTCCTCCTCCTCCTCCCTCCTCCTCCTCCTCCCTCCTCCTCCTCCCTCCTCCTCCTCCTCCCTCCTCCTCCTC